>NW_027478717.1:0-280499 GCF_051014685.1 Ptiloglossa arizonensis
TACGTTATACGTTATACGTCATACGTTATACGTCATACGTTATTCGTTATACGTTATACGTTATACGTTATACGTTATACGTTATACGTTATTCTTTATACGTTATACATTAAACGTTATACGTTATACGTTATACGTTATACGTTATACGTTGTACGTTATACGTTATACGTTATACGTTATACGTTATACGTTATACGTTATACGTTATACGTTATACGTTATACGTTATACGTTATACGTTATACGTTATACGTTATACGTTATACGTTATACGTTATACGTTATACGTGATAAGTTATACGTTACATGCTATACGTTATACGTTATACGTTATACGTTGTACGTTATACGTTATACGTTATTCGTGATACGTTATACGTTATACGTCATACGTTATACGTCATACGTTATTCGTTATACGTTATACGTTATACGTTATACGTTATACGTTATACGTTATTCTTTATACGTTATACGTTATACGTTATACGTTATACGTTATACGTTATACGTTATACGTTGTACGTTATACGTTATACGTTATACGTTATACGTTATACGTTATACGTTATACGTTATACGTTATACGTTATACGTTATACGTTATACGTCATACGTTATACGTTATACGTTATACGTTATACGTTATACGTTATACGTTATACGTTATACGTTATACGTCATAGGTTATACGTTATACGTTATACGTTATACGTTATACGTTATACGTTATACGTCATACGTTATACGTTATACGTTATACGTTATACGTTATACGTTATACGTTACATGCTATACGTTATACGTTATATGTTATACGTTATACGTTATACGTTATACGTTATACGTTACATGCTATACGTTATACGTTATACGTTATACGTTATACGTTTCACGTTATACGTTATACGTTATACGTTATTCGTTATACGTTATACGTTATACGTTATACGTTATACGTTATACGTTATACGTTATTCTTAATACGTTATACGTTATACGTTATACGTTATACGTCATACGTTATACGTTATACGTTATACGTTATACGTTATACGTTATACGTTATACGTTATACGTCATACGTTACATGCTGTACGTTATACGTTATACGTTATACGTTACACGTTATACGTTATACGTTATACGTTATACGTTATACGTTATACGTTATACGTTATACGTTATACGTCATAGGTTATACGTTATACGTTATACGTTATGCGTTATACGTTATACGTTATACGTTATACGTTATACGTTATACGTTATACGTTATATGTTATACGTTATACGTTATACGTTATACGTTACATGCTGTACGTTATACGTTATACGTTATACGTTACACGTTATACGTTATACGTTATACGTTATACGTTATACGTTATACGTTATACGTTATACGTCATAGGTTATACGTTATACGTTATACGTTATGCGTTATACGTTATACGTTATACGTTATACGTTATACGTTATACGTTATACGTTATACGTTGTACGATATACGTTATACGTTATACGTTATACGTTATACGTTATACGTTATACGTAATTCGTAATACGTTATACCTGATACGTTATACGTTCTACGTTCTACGTTATACGTTATACTTTATACGTTATACGTTATACGTGATAAGTTATACGTTATACGTTATACGTTATTCTTTATACGTTATACGTTATACGTTATACGTTATACGTTATACGTTATACGTTATACGTTATACGTTATACGTTATACGTTATACGATATACGTTATACGTTATACGTTAGACGTTATACGTTATACGTTATACGTTAGACGTTATACGTTATACGTTATACGTTATACGTTATACGTTATACGTTATACGTTATACGTTATACGTTATACGTTATACGTTATACGTTATGCGTTATACGTTATTCGTTATATGTTACACGTTATACGTGATAAGTTATACGTTACATGCTATACGTTATACGTTATACGTTATACGTTGTACGTTATACGTTATATAGTACGTTATACGTTATACGTTATACGTTGTACGTTATACGTTATACGTCATACGTTATACGTTATACGTTATACGTCATACGTTATACGTCATACGTTATTCGTTATACGTTATACGTTATACGTTATACGTTATACGTTATACGTTATACGTTATTCTTAATACGTTATACGTTATACGTTATACGTTATACGTCATACGTTATACGTTATACGTTATACGTTATACGTTATACGTTATACGTTATACGTTATACGTCATACGTTACATGCTGTACGTTATACGTTATACGTTATACGTTACACGTTATACGTTATACGTTATACGTTATACGTTATACGTTATACGTTATACGTCATAGGTTATACGTTATACGTTATACGTTATGCGTTATACGTTATACGTTATACGTTATACGTTATACGTTATACGTTATACGTTATACGTTGTACGATATACGTTATACGTTATACGTTATACGTTATACGTTATACGTTATTCTTAATACGTTATACGTTATACGTTATACGTTATACGTCATACGTTATACGTTATACGTTATACGTTATACGTTATACGTTATACGTTATACGTTATACGTCATACGTTACATGCTGTACGTTATACGTTATACGTTATACGTTACACGTTATACGTTATACGTTATACGTTATACGTTATACGTTATACGTTATACGTTATACGTAATACCTTATAAGTTATACGTCATAAGTTATACGATACACGTTATACGTTATACGTTATACGTTACATGCTATACGTTATACGTTATACGTTATACGTTATACGTTACACGTTATACGTTATACGTTATACGTTATACGTTATACGTTATACGTTATACGTTATACGTTATACGTTATACGTTATACGTTATACGTTATACGTTATACGTTATACGTTATACGTTATACGTTATACGTTATACGTTATACGTTATACGTTATACGTTATACGTTATACGTCAAAGGTTATACGTTATACGTTATACGTTATGCGTTATACGTTATACGTTATACGTTATACGTTATACGTTATACGTTATACGTTATACGTTATACGTTATACGTTATACGTTATACGTTGTACGTTACACGTTATACGTTATGCGTTATACGTTATACGTTATACGTTATACGTTATACGTCATACGTTATACGTCATACGTTATTCGTTATACGTTATACGTTATACGTTATACGTTATACGTTATACGTTATTCTTTATACGTTATACGTTATACGTTATACGTTATACGATATACGTTATACGTTATACGTTATGCGTTATTCGTTATACGTTTTACGTTATACGTTACACGTAATTCGTAATACGTTATACCTGATAGGTTATACGTTCTACGTTATACGTTATACGTTATACGTTATACGTTATACGTTATACGTTATACGTTATACGTTATATGTTATACGTTATACGTTATACGTTATACGTTACATGCTATACGTTATACGTTATACGTTATACGTTACACGTTATACGTTATACGTTATACGTTATACGTTATACGTTATACGTTATACGTTATACGTTATACGTTATACGTTATACGTTATACGTTATACGTTATACGTTATACGTTATACGTCATAGGTTATACGTTATACGTTATACGTTATGCGTTATACGTTATACGTTATACGTTATACGTTATACGTTATACGTTATACGTTGTACGATATACGTTATACGTTATACGTTATACGTTATACGTTATACGTAATTCGTAATACGTTATACCTGATACGTTATACGTTCTACGTTATACGTTATACGTTATACGTTATACGTTATACGTTATACGTGATAAGTTATACGTTATACGTTATACGTTATTCTTTATACGTTATGCGTTATACGTTATACGTTATACGTCATACGTTATACGTTATCCGTTATACGTTATACGTTATACGTTATACGTTATACGTTATACGTTATACGTTATGCGTTATACGTTAGACGTTATACGTTATACGTTATACGTTATACGTTATACGTTATACGTTATACGTTATACGTTGTACGTTATACGTTATACGTTATACGTTATACGTTATACGTTATACGTTATACGTTATACGTTATACGTAATTCGTAATACGTTATACCTGATACGTTATACGTTCTACGTTATACGTTATACGTTATACGTTATACGTTATACGTTATACGTGATAAGTTATACGTTATACGTTATACGTTATTCTTTATACGTTATACGTTATACGTTATACGTTATACGTCATACGTTATACGTTATACGTTATACGTTATACGTTATACGTTATACGTTATACGTTATACGTTATACGTTATACGTTATACGTTATACGTTAGACGTTATACGTTATACGTTATACGTTATACGTTATACGTTATACGTTATTCGTTATACGTTATATGTTATACGTTATACGTCATACGTTATACGTTATACGTTATACGTTATACGTTATACGTTATGCGTTATACGTTATACGTTATACGTTATACGTTAGACGTTATACGTTATACGTTATACGTTATACGTTATACGTTATACGTTATACGTTATACGTTATACGTTATACGTTATACGTTATACGTTATACGTTATACGTTATACGTTATACGTTATACGTTATACGTTATACGTTATACGTTATACGTTATACGTTATACGTTATACGTTATACGTTATACGTTATACGTTATACGTTATACGTTATACGTTATACGTTATACGTTATACGTTATACGTTATACGTTATACGTTAGACGTTATACGTTATACGTTATACGTTATACGTTATACGTTATACGTTATACGTTATACGTTATACGTTATA
Organism: Ptiloglossa arizonensis; assembly: GCF_051014685.1. NCBI lineage: Eukaryota > Metazoa > Arthropoda > Insecta > Hymenoptera > Colletidae > Ptiloglossa > Ptiloglossa arizonensis. The sequence goes on from NW_027478717.1 coordinate 4,887, forward strand.
CGTTATACGTTATACGTTATACGTTATACATTATACGTTATACGTTATACGTGATAAGTTATACGTTACATGCTATACGTTATACGTTATACGTTATACGTTGTACGTTATACGTTATACGTTATTCGTGATACGTTATACGTTATACGTCATACGTTATACGTCATACGTTATTCGTTATACGTTATACGTTATACGTTATACGTTATACGTTATACGTTATTCTTTATACGTTATACATTAAACGTTATACGTTATACGTTATACGTTATACGTTATACGTTGTACGTTATACGTTATACGTTATACGTTATACGTTATACGTTATACGTTATACGTTATACGTTATACGTTATACGTTATACGTTATACGTTATACGTTATACGTTATACGTTATACGTTATACGTTATACGTTATACGTTATACGTTATACGTGATAAGTTATACGTTACATGCTATACGTTATACGTTATACGTTATACGTTGTACGTTATACGTTATACGTTATTCGTGATACGTTATACGTTATACGTCATACGTTATACGTCATACGTTATTCGTTATACGTTATACGTTATACGTTATACGTTATACGTTATACGTTATACGTTATTCTTAATACGTTATACGTTATACGTTATACGTTATACGTCATACGTTATACGTTATACGTTATACGTTATACGTTATACGTTATACGTTATACGTTATACGTCATACGTTACATGCTGTACGTTATACGTTATACGTTATACGTTACACGTTATACGTTATACGTTATACGTTATACGTTATACGTTATACGTTATACGTCATAGGTTATACGTTATACGTTATACGTTATGCGTTATACGTTATACGTTATACGTTATACGTTATACGTTATACGTTATACGTTATACGTTGTACGATATACGTTATACGTTATACGTTATACGTTATACGTTATACGTTATTCTTAATACGTTATACGTTATACGTTATACGTTATACGTCATACGTTATACGTTATACGTTATACGTTATACGTTATACGTTATACGTTATACGTTATACGTTATACGTCATACGTTACATGCTGTACGTTATACGTTATACGTTATACGTTACACGTTATACGTTATACGTTATACGTTATACGTTATACGTTATACGTTATACGTTATACGTAATACCTTATAAGTTATACGTCATAAGTTATACGATACACGTTATACGTTATACGTTATACGTTACATGCTATACGTTATACGTTATACGTTATACGTTATACGTTACACGTTATACGTTATACGTTATACGTTATACGTTATACGTTATACGTTATACGTTATACGTTATACGTTATACGTTATACGTTATACGTTATACGTTATACGTTATACGTTATACGTTATACGTTATACGTTATACGTTATACGTTATACGTTATACGTTATACGTTATACGTCAAAGGTTATACGTTATACGTTATACGTTATGCGTTATACGTTATACGTTATACGTTATACGTTATACGTTATACGTTATACGTTATACGTTATACGTTATACGTTATACGTTATACGTTGTACGTTACACGTTATACGTTATGCGTTATACGTTATACGTTATACGTTATACGTTATACGTCATACGTTATACGTCATACGTTATTCGTTATACGTTATACGTTATACGTTATACGTTATACGTTATACGTTATTCTTTATACGTTATACGTTATACGTTATACGTTATACGATATACGTTATACGTTATACGTTATGCGTTATTCGTTATACGTTTTACGTTATACGTTACACGTAATTCGTAATACGTTATACCTGATAGGTTATACGTTCTACGTTATACGTTATACGTTATACGTTATACGTTATACGTTATACGTTATACGTTATACGTTATATGTTATACGTTATACGTTATACGTTATACGTTACATGCTATACGTTATACGTTATACGTTATACGTTACACGTTATACGTTATACGTTATACGTTATACGTTATACGTTATACGTTATACGTTATACGTTATACGTTATACGTTATACGTTATACGTTATACGTTATACGTTATACGTTATACGTCATAGGTTATACGTTATACGTTATACGTTATGCGTTATACGTTATACGTTATACGTTATACGTTATACGTTATACGTTATACGTTGTACGATATACGTTATACGTTATACGTTATACGTTATACGTTATACGTAATTCGTAATACGTTATACCTGATACGTTATACGTTCTACGTTATACGTTATACGTTATACGTTATACGTTATACGTTATACGTGATAAGTTATACGTTATACGTTATACGTTATTCTTTATACGTTATGCGTTATACGTTATACGTTATACGTCATACGTTATACGTTATCCGTTATACGTTATACGTTATACGTTATACGTTATACGTTATACGTTATACGTTATGCGTTATACGTTAGACGTTATACGTTATACGTTATACGTTATACGTTATACGTTATACGTTATACGTTATACGTTATACGTTGTACGTTATACGTTATACGTTATACGTTATACGTTATACGTTATACGTTATACGTTATACGTTATACGTAATTCGTAATACGTTATACCTGATACGTTATACGTTCTACGTTATACGTTATACGTTATACGTTATACGTTATACGTTATACGTGATAAGTTATACGTTATACGTTATACGTTATTCTTTATACGTTATACGTTATACGTTATACGTTATACGTCATACGTTATACGTTATACGTTATACGTTATACGTTATACGTTATACGTTATACGTTATACGTTATACGTTATACGTTATACGTTATACGTTAGACGTTATACGTTATACGTTATACGTTATACGTTATACGTTATACGTTATTCGTTATACGTTATATGTTATACGTTATACGTCATACGTTATACGTTATACGTTATACGTTATACGTTATACGTTATGCGTTATACGTTATACGTTATACGTTATACGTTAGACGTTATACGTTATACGTTATACGTTATACGTTATACGTTATACGTTATACGTTATACGTTATACGTTATACGTTATACGTTATACGTTATACGTTATACGTTATACGTTATACGTTATACGTTATACGTTATACGTTATACGTTATACGTTATACGTTATACGTTATACGTTATACGTTATACGTTATACGTTATACGTTATACGTTATACGTTATACGTTATACGTTATACGTTATACGTTATACGTTAGACGTTATACGTTATACGTTATACGTTATACGTTATACGTTATACGTTATACGTTATACGTTATACGTTATACGTTATACGTTATACGTTATACGTTATACATTATACGTTATACGTTATACGTGATAAGTTATACGTTACATGCTATACGTTATACGTTATACGTTATACGTTGTACGTTATACGTTATACGTTATTCGTGATACGTTATACGTTATACGTCATACGTTATACGTCATACGTTATTCGTTATACGTTATACGTTATACGTTATACGTTATACGTTATACGTTATTCTTTATACGTTATACATTAAACGTTATACGTTATACGTTATACGTTATACGTTATACGTTGTACGTTATACGTTATACGTTATACGTTATACGTTATACGTTATACGTTATACGTTATACGTTATACGTTATACGTTATACGTTATACGTTATACGTTATACGTTATACGTTATACGTTATACGTTATACGTTATACGTTATACGTTATACGTGATAAGTTATACGTTACATGCTATACGTTATACGTTATACGTTATACGTTGTACGTTATACGTTATACGTTATTCGTGATACGTTATACGTTATACGTCATACGTTATACGTCATACGTTATTCGTTATACGTTATACGTTATACGTTATACGTTATACGTTATACGTTATTCTTTATACGTTATACGTTATACGTTATACGTTATACGTTATACGTTATACGTTATACGTTGTACGTTATACGTTATACGTTATACGTTATACGTTATACGTTATACGTTATACGTTATACGTTATACGTTATACGTTATACGTTATACGTCATACGTTATACGTTATACGTTATACGTTATACGTTATACGTTATACGTTATACGTCATAGGTTATACGTTATACGTTATACGTTATACGTTATACGTTATACGTTATACGTCATACGTTATACGTTATACGTTATACGTTATACGTTATACGTTATACGTTACATGCTATACGTTATACGTTATATGTTATACGTTATACGTTATACGTTATACGTTATACGTTACATGCTATACGTTATACGTTATACGTTATACGTTATACGTTTCACGTTATACGTTATACGTTATACGTTATTCGTTATACGTTATACGTTATACGTTATACGTTATACGTTATACGTTATACGTTATTCTTAATACGTTATACGTTATACGTTATACGTTATACGTCATACGTTATACGTTATACGTTATACGTTATACGTTATACGTTATACGTTATACGTTATACGTCATACGTTACATGCTGTACGTTATACGTTATACGTTATACGTTACACGTTATACGTTATACGTTATACGTTATACGTTATACGTTATACGTTATACGTTATACGTTATACGTCATAGGTTATACGTTATACGTTATACGTTATGCGTTATACGTTATACGTTATACGTTATACGTTATACGTTATACGTTATACGTTATACGTTATACGTTATACGTTATACGTTATGCGTTATACGTTATTCGTTATATGTTACACGTTATACGTGATAAGTTATACGTTACATGCTATACGTTATACGTTATACGTTATACGTTGTACGTTATACGTTATATAGTACGTTATACGTTATACGTTATACGTTGTACGTTATACGTTATACGTCATACGTTATACGTTATACGTTATACGTCATACGTTATACGTCATACGTTATTCGTTATACGTTATACGTTATACGTTATACGTTATACGTTATACGTTATACGTTATTCTTAATACGTTATACGTTATACGTTATACGTTATACGTCATACGTTATACGTTATACGTTATACGTTATACGTTATACGTTATACGTTATACGTTATACGTCATACGTTACATGCTGTACGTTATACGTTATACGTTATACGTTACACGTTATACGTTATACGTTATACGTTATACGTTATACGTTATACGTTATACGTCATAGGTTATACGTTATACGTTATACGTTATGCGTTATACGTTATACGTTATACGTTATACGTTATACGTTATACGTTATACGTTATACGTTGTACGATATACGTTATACGTTATACGTTATACGTTATACGTTATACGTTATTCTTAATACGTTATACGTTATACGTTATACGTTATACGTCATACGTTATACGTTATACGTTATACGTTATACGTTATACGTTATACGTTATACGTTATACGTCATACGTTACATGCTGTACGTTATACGTTATACGTTATACGTTACACGTTATACGTTATACGTTATACGTTATACGTTATACGTTATACGTTATACGTTATACGTAATACCTTATAAGTTATACGTCATAAGTTATACGATACACGTTATACGTTATACGTTATACGTTACATGCTATACGTTATACGTTATACGTTATACGTTATACGTTACACGTTATACGTTATACGTTATACGTTATACGTTATACGTTATACGTTATACGTTATACGTTATACGTTATACGTTATACGTTATACGTTATACGTTATACGTTATACGTTATACGTTATACGTTATACGTTATACGTTATACGTTATACGTTATACGTTATACGTTATACGTCAAAGGTTATACGTTATACGTTATACGTTATGCGTTATACGTTATACGTTATACGTTATACGTTATACGTTATACGTTATACGTTATACGTTATACGTTATACGTTATACGTTATACGTTGTACGTTACACGTTATACGTTATGCGTTATACGTTATACGTTATACGTTATACGTTATACGTCATACGTTATACGTCATACGTTATTCGTTATACGTTATACGTTATACGTTATACGTTATACGTTATACGTTATTCTTTATACGTTATACGTTATACGTTATACGTTATACGATATACGTTATACGTTATACGTTATGCGTTATTCGTTATACGTTTTACGTTATACGTTACACGTAATTCGTAATACGTTATACCTGATAGGTTATACGTTCTACGTTATACGTTATACGTTATACGTTATACGTTATACGTTATACGTTATACGTTATACGTTATATGTTATACGTTATACGTTATACGTTATACGTTACATGCTATACGTTATACGTTATACGTTATACGTTACACGTTATACGTTATACGTTATACGTTATACGTTATACGTTATACGTTATACGTTATACGTTATACGTTATACGTTATACGTTATACGTTATACGTTATACGTTATACGTTATACGTCATAGGTTATACGTTATACGTTATACGTTATGCGTTATACGTTATACGTTATACGTTATACGTTATACGTTATACGTTATACGTTGTACGATATACGTTATACGTTATACGTTATACGTTATACGTTATACGTAATTCGTAATACGTTATACCTGATACGTTATACGTTCTACGTTATACGTTATACGTTATACGTTATACGTTATACGTTATACGTGATAAGTTATACGTTATACGTTATACGTTATTCTTTATACGTTATGCGTTATACGTTATACGTTATACGTCATACGTTATACGTTATCCGTTATACGTTATACGTTATACGTTATACGTTATACGTTATACGTTATACGTTATGCGTTATACGTTAGACGTTATACGTTATACGTTATACGTTATACGTTATACGTTATACGTTATACGTTATACGTTGTACGTTATACGTTATACGTTATACGTTATACGTTATACGTTATACGTTATACGTTATACGTTATACGTAATTCGTAATACGTTATACCTGATACGTTATACGTTCTACGTTATACGTTATACGTTATACGTTATACGTTATACGTTATACGTGATAAGTTATACGTTATACGTTATACGTTATTCTTTATACGTTATACGTTATACGTTATACGTTATACGTCATACGTTATACGTTATACGTTATACGTTATACGTTATACGTTATACGTTATACGTTATACGTTATACGTTATACGTTATACGTTATACGTTAGACGTTATACGTTATACGTTATACGTTATACGTTATACGTTATACGTTATTCGTTATACGTTATATGTTATACGTTATACGTCATACGTTATACGTTATACGTTATACGTTATACGTTATACGTTATGCGTTATACGTTATACGTTATACGTTATACGTTAGACGTTATACGTTATACGTTATACGTTATACGTTATACGTTATACGTTATACGTTATACGTTATACGTTATACGTTATACGTTATACGTTATACGTTATACGTTATACGTTATACGTTATACGTTATACGTTATACGTTATACGTTATACGTTATACGTTATACGTTATACGTTATACGTTATACGTTATACGTTATACGTTATACGTTATACGTTATACGTTATACGTTATACGTTATACGTTATACGTTATACGTTAGACGTTATACGTTATACGTTATACGTTATACGTTATACGTTATACGTTATACGTTATACGTTATACGTTATACGTTATACGTTATACGTTATACGTTATACATTATACGTTATACGTTATACGTGATAAGTTATACGTTACATGCTATACGTTATACGTTATACGTTATACGTTGTACGTTATACGTTATACGTTATTCGTGATACGTTATACGTTATACGTCATACGTTATACGTCATACGTTATTCGTTATACGTTATACGTTATACGTTATACGTTATACGTTATACGTTATTCTTTATACGTTATACATTAAACGTTATACGTTATACGTTATACGTTATACGTTATACGTTGTACGTTATACGTTATACGTTATACGTTATACGTTATACGTTATACGTTATACGTTATACGTTATACGTTATACGTTATACGTTATACGTTATACGTTATACGTTATACGTTATACGTTATACGTTATACGTTATACGTTATACGTTATACGTGATAAGTTATACGTTACATGCTATACGTTATACGTTATACGTTATACGTTGTACGTTATACGTTATACGTTATTCGTGATACGTTATACGTTATACGTCATACGTTATACGTCATACGTTATTCGTTATACGTTATACGTTATACGTTATACGTTATACGTTATACGTTATACGTTATTCTTAATACGTTATACGTTATACGTTATACGTTATACGTCATACGTTATACGTTATACGTTATACGTTATACGTTATACGTTATACGTTATACGTTATACGTCATACGTTACATGCTGTACGTTATACGTTATACGTTATACGTTACACGTTATACGTTATACGTTATACGTTATACGTTATACGTTATACGTTATACGTCATAGGTTATACGTTATACGTTATACGTTATGCGTTATACGTTATACGTTATACGTTATACGTTATACGTTATACGTTATACGTTATACGTTGTACGATATACGTTATACGTTATACGTTATACGTTATACGTTATACGTTATTCTTAATACGTTATACGTTATACGTTATACGTTATACGTCATACGTTATACGTTATACGTTATACGTTATACGTTATACGTTATACGTTATACGTTATACGTTATACGTCATACGTTACATGCTGTACGTTATACGTTATACGTTATACGTTACACGTTATACGTTATACGTTATACGTTATACGTTATACGTTATACGTTATACGTTATACGTAATACCTTATAAGTTATACGTCATAAGTTATACGATACACGTTATACGTTATACGTTATACGTTACATGCTATACGTTATACGTTATACGTTATACGTTATACGTTACACGTTATACGTTATACGTTATACGTTATACGTTATACGTTATACGTTATACGTTATACGTTATACGTTATACGTTATACGTTATACGTTATACGTTATACGTTATACGTTATACGTTATACGTTATACGTTATACGTTATACGTTATACGTTATACGTTATACGTTATACGTCAAAGGTTATACGTTATACGTTATACGTTATGCGTTATACGTTATACGTTATACGTTATACGTTATACGTTATACGTTATACGTTATACGTTATACGTTATACGTTATACGTTATACGTTGTACGTTACACGTTATACGTTATGCGTTATACGTTATACGTTATACGTTATACGTTATACGTCATACGTTATACGTCATACGTTATTCGTTATACGTTATACGTTATACGTTATACGTTATACGTTATACGTTATTCTTTATACGTTATACGTTATACGTTATACGTTATACGATATACGTTATACGTTATACGTTATGCGTTATTCGTTATACGTTTTACGTTATACGTTACACGTAATTCGTAATACGTTATACCTGATAGGTTATACGTTCTACGTTATACGTTATACGTTATACGTTATACGTTATACGTTATACGTTATACGTTATACGTTATATGTTATACGTTATACGTTATACGTTATACGTTACATGCTATACGTTATACGTTATACGTTATACGTTACACGTTATACGTTATACGTTATACGTTATACGTTATACGTTATACGTTATACGTTATACGTTATACGTTATACGTTATACGTTATACGTTATACGTTATACGTTATACGTTATACGTCATAGGTTATACGTTATACGTTATACGTTATGCGTTATACGTTATGCGTTATACGTTATACGTTATACGTTATACGTTATACGTTATACGTTATACGTTGTACGATATACGTTATACGTTATACGTTATACGTTATACGTTATACGTAATTCGTAATACGTTATACCTGATACGTTATACGTTCTACGTTATACGTTATACGTTATACGTTATACGTTATACGTTATACGTGATAAGTTATACGTTATACGTTATACGTTATTCTTTATACGTTATGCGTTATACGTTATACGTTATACGTCATACGTTATACGTTATCCGTTATACGTTATACGTTATACGTTATACGTTATACGTTATACGTTATACGTTATGCGTTATACGTTAGACGTTATACGTTATACGTTATACGTTATACGTTATACGTTATACGTTATACGTTATACGTTATACGTTGTACGTTATACGTTATACGTTATACGTTATACGTTATACGTTATACGTTATACGTTATACGTTATACGTAATTCGTAATACGTTATACCTGATACGTTATACGTTCTACGTTATACGTTATACGTTATACGTTATACGTTATACGTTATACGTGATAAGTTATACGTTATACGTTATACGTTATTCTTTATACGTTATACGTTATACGTTATACGTTATACGTCATACGTTATACGTTATACGTTATACGTTATACGTTATACGTTATACGTTATACGTTATACGTTATACGTTATACGTTATACGTTATACGTTAGACGTTATACGTTATACGTTATACGTTATACGTTATACGTTATACGTTATTCGTTATACGTTATATGTTATACGTTATACGTCATACGTTATACGTTATACGTTATACGTTATACGTTATACGTTATGCGTTATACGTTATACGTTATACGTTATACGTTAGACGTTATACGTTATACGTTATACGTTATACGTTATACGTTATACGTTATACGTTATACGTTATACGTTATACGTTATACGTTATACGTTATACGTTATACGTTATACGTTATACGTTATACGTTATACGTTATACGTTATACGTTATACGTTATACGTTATACGTTATACGTTATACGTTATACGTTATACGTTATACGTTATACGTTATACGTTATACGTTATACGTTATACGTTAGACGTTATACGTTATACGTTATACGTTATACGTTATACGTTATACGTTATACGTTATACGTTATACGTTATACGTTATACGTTATACGTTATACGTTATACATTATACGTTATACGTTATACGTGATAAGTTATACGTTACATGCTATACGTTATACGTTATACGTTATACGTTGTACGTTATACGTTATACGTTATTCGTGATACGTTATACGTTATACGTCATACGTTATACGTCATACGTTATTCGTTATACGTTATACGTTATACGTTATACGTTATACGTTATACGTTATTCTTTATACGTTATACATTAAACGTTATACGTTATACGTTATACGTTATACGTTATACGTTGTACGTTATACGTTATACGTTATACGTTATACGTTATACGTTATACGTTATACGTTATACGTTATACGTTATACGTTATACGTTATACGTTATACGTTATACGTTATACGTTATACGTTATACGTTATACGTTATACGTTATACGTTATACGTGATAAGTTATACGTTACATGCTATACGTTATACGTTATACGTTATACGTTGTACGTTATACGTTATACGTTATTCGTGATACGTTATACGTTATACGTCATACGTTATACGTCATACGTTATTCGTTATACGTTATACGTTATACGTTATACGTTATACGTTATACGTTATTCTTTATACGTTATACGTTATACGTTATACGTTATACGTTATACGTTATACGTTATACGTTGTACGTTATACGTTATACGTTATACGTTATACGTTATACGTTATACGTTATACGTTATACGTTATACGTTATACGTTATACGTTATACGTCATACGTTATACGTTATACGTTATACGTTATACGTTATACGTTATACGTTATACGTCATAGGTTATACGTTATACGTTATACGTTATACGTTATACGTTATACGTTATACGTCATACGTTATACGTTATACGTTATACGTTATACGTTATACGTTATACGTTACATGCTATACGTTATACGTTATATGTTATACGTTATACGTTATACGTTATACGTTATACGTTACATGCTATACGTTATACGTTATACGTTATACGTTATACGTTTCACGTTATACGTTATACGTTATACGTTATTCGTTATACGTTATACGTTATACGTTATACGTTATACGTTATACGTTATACGTTATTCTTAATACGTTATACGTTATACGTTATACGTTATACGTCATACGTTATACGTTATACGTTATACGTTATACGTTATACGTTATACGTTATACGTTATACGTCATACGTTACATGCTGTACGTTATACGTTATACGTTATACGTTACACGTTATACGTTATACGTTATACGTTATACGTTATACGTTATACGTTATACGTTATACGTTATACGTCATAGGTTATACGTTATACGTTATACGTTATGCGTTATACGTTATACGTTATACGTTATACGTTATACGTTATACGTTATACGTTATATGTTATACGTTATACGTTATACGTTATACGTTACATGCTGTACGTTATACGTTATACGTTATACGTTACACGTTATACGTTATACGTTATACGTTATACGTTATACGTTATACGTTATACGTTATACGTCATAGGTTATACGTTATACGTTATACGTTATGCGTTATACGTTATACGTTATACGTTATACGTTATACGTTATACGTTATACGTTATACGTTGTACGATATACGTTATACGTTATACGTTATACGTTATACGTTATACGTTATACGTTATACGTAATTCGTAATACGTTATACCTGATACGTTATACGTTCTACGTTCTACGTTATACGTTATACTTTATACGTTATACGTTATACGTGATAAGTTATACGTTATACGTTATACGTTATTCTTTATACGTTATACGTTATACGTTATACGTTATACGTTATACGTTATACGTTATACGTTATACGTTATACGTTATACGTTATACGATATACGTTATACGTTATACGTTAGACGTTATACGTTATACGTTATACGTCATACGTTATACGTTATACGTTATACGTTATACGTTATACGTTATACGTTATACGTTATACGTTATACGTTATACGTTATACGTTATGCGTTATACGTTATTCGTTATATGTTATACGTTATACGTGATAAGTTATACGTTACATGCTATACGTTATACGTTATACGTTATACGTTGTACGTTATACGTTATACGTTATACGTCATACGTTATACGTCATACGTTATTCGTTATACGTTATACGTTATACGTTATACGTTATACGTTATACGTTATACGTTATACGTTATACGTTATTCTTTATACGTTATACTTTATACGTTATACGTTATACGTCATACGTTATACGTTATACGTTATACGTTATACGTTATACGTTATACGTTATACGTTATACGTGAAACGTTATACGTTATACGTTATACGTTATACGTTATACGTTATACGTTATACGTTATACGTTATACGTTATACGTTATTCGTTACACGTTATACGTTATACGTTATTCGTTATACGTTATACGTTATACGTTGTACGTTATACGTTATACGTCATACGTTATACGTTATACGTTATACGTCATACGTTATACGTCATACGTTATTCGTTATACGTTATACGTTATACGTTATACGTTATACGTTATACGTTATACGTTATTCTTTATACGTTATACTTTATACGTTATACGTTATACGTCATACGTTATACGTTATACGTTATACGTTATACGTTATACGTTATACGTTATACGTTATACGTGAAACGTTATACGTTATACGTTATACGTTATACGTTATACGTTATACGTTATACGTTATACGTTATACGTTATACGTTATACGTTATTCGTTACACGTTATACGTTATACGTTATTCGTTATACGTTATACGTTATACGTTATACGTTATACGTTATACGTTATACGTAATACGTTATACGTTATACGTTATACGTTATACGTTATACGTTGTACGTTATACGTTATACGTTATACGTTATACGTTATACGTTATACGTTATACGTTATACGTTATACGTAATTCGTAATACGTCATACCTGATACGTTATACGTTCTACGTTATACGTTATACGTTATACGTTATACGTTATACGTTATACGTTATACGCTATACGTAATACGTAATAAGTTATACGTTATACGTTATACGTTATTCTTTATACGTTATACGTTATACGTTATACGTTATACGTTATACGTTATACGTTATACGTTATACGTTATTCTTTATACGTTATACTTTATACGTTATACGTTATACGTCATACGTTATACGTTATACGTTATACGTTATGCGTTATACGTTATAGGTTATACGTTATACGTTATACGTTATACGTTATACGTTATACGTGAAACGTTATACGTTATACGTTATACGTTATACGTGAAACGTTATACGTTATACGTTATACGTTATATGTTATTCGTTACACGTTATACGTTATACGTTATTCGTTATACGTTATACGTTATACGTTATACGTTATACGTTATATGTTATACGTAATACGTTATACGTTATACGTTATACGTTATACGTTATACGTTATACGTTATGCGTTATACGTGAAACGTTATACGTTATACGTTATACGTTATACGTGAAACGTTATACGTTATACGTTATACGTAATACGTTATACGTTATACGTTATACGTTATACGTTATACGTTATACGTTATACGTTATACGTTATACGTTATACGTTATACGTTATACGTTAGACGTTATACGTTATACGTTATACGTTAGACGTTATACGTTATACGTTATACGTTATACGTTATACGTTATACGTTATACGTTATACGTTATACGTTATACGTTATACGTTATACGTTATACGTTATACGTTATACGTTATACGTTATACGTTATACGTTATACGTAATAAGTTATACGTTACATGCTATACGTTATACGTTATACGTTATACGTTGTACGTTATACGTTATACGTTATAAGTTATACGTTATACGTTATACGTTATACGTTATACGTTATACGTTATACGTTATACGTTATACGTTATACGTTATACGTTATACGTTATACGTTATACGTTATACGTTATACGTTATACGTTATACGTTATACGTAATAAGTTATACGTTACATGCTATACGTTATACGTTATACGTTATACGTTGTACGTTATACGTTATACGTTATAAGTTATACGTTATACGTTATACGTCATACGTTATACGTCATACGTTATTCGTTATACGTTATACGTTGTACGTTATACGTTATACGTTATACGTTATACGTTATACGTTATACTTTATACGTTATACGTTATACGAAATATGTAATACGTAATGCGTTTTACGATATTCGTTATACGTTTTTCGTTACAAGTTAAACGTTATACGTTATACGTTATAAGTTATATGTCATAAGTTATACGATACATGTTATACGTTATACGAAATATGTAATACGTAATACGTTTTACGATATTCGTTATACGTTCTTCGTTACACGTTATACGTTATACGTTATGCGTTATACGTATTACGTTATTCGTGATACGTTATACGTTATACGTTATACGTTATACGGCATACGTTATACGTTATACGTTATACGTTATACGTTATACGTTATACGTTATACGTTATACGTTATACGTTATACGTTATACGTTATACGTTATACGTTATACGTTATACGTTATACGTTATACGATATACGTTATACGTTATACGTTATACGTTATACGTTATACGTTATACGTTATACGTTATACGTTATACGTTATACGTTATACGTTATACGTTATACGTTATACGTTATACGTTATACGTAATACGTGATAAGTTATACGTTATACGTTATACGTTATTCTTTATACGTTATACGTTATACGTTACACGTTATACGTCATACGTTATACGTTATACGTTATACGTTATACGTTATACGTTATACGTTATACGTTATACGTTATACGTTATACGTTATACGTTAGACGTTATACGTTATACGTTATACGTTATACGTTATACGTTATACGTGATAAGTTATACGTTACATGCTATACGTTATACGTTATACGTTGTACGTTATACGTTATACGTTATACGTTATACGTTATACGTTATACGTTATACGTCATACGTTATACGTCATACGTTATTCGTTATACGTTATACGTTATACGTGATACGTTATACGTTATACGTTATTCTTTATACGTTATACGTTATACGTTATACGTTATACGTCATACGTCATACGTTATACGTTATACGTTATACGTTATACGTTATACGTTATACGTGAAACGTTATACGTTATACGTTGTACGTTATACGTTATACGTTATACGTTATACGTTATACGTTATACGTTATACGTTATACGTTATACGTTGTACGTTATACGTTATACGTTATACGTTATACGTTATACGTCATACGTTATACGTCATACGTTATACGTTATACGTTATACGTTATACGTCATACGTTATACGTTATACGTTATACGTTATACGTTATACGTTATACGTTATACGTTATACGTTATACGTTATACGTTATACGTCATACGTTATACGTCATACGTTATACGTCATACGTTATACGTTATACGTTATACGTTATACGTTATACGTTATACGTTATACGTTATACGTTATACGTTATACGTTATACGTTATTCGTGATACGTTATACGTTATACGTCATACGTTATACGTCATACGTTATTCGTTATACGTTATACGTTATACGTTATACGTTATACGTTATACGTTATTCTTTATACGTTATACGTTATACGTTATACGTTATACGTTATACGTCATACGTTATACGTTATACGTTATACGTAATACGTTATACGTTATACGTTATACAATATACGTTATACGTTATACGTTATACGTTATACGTTATACGTTAGACGTTATACGTTATACGTCATACGTTATACGTTATACGTTACACGTTATACGTTATACGTTATACGTTATACGTTATACGTTATACGTTATACGTTATACGTTATACGTTATACGTTATACGTGAAAAGTTATACGTTACATGCTATACGTTATACGTTATACGTTATACGTTATACGTTGTACGTTATACGTTATACGTTATAAGTTATACGTTATACGTTATACGTTATACGTCATACGTTATACGTCATACGTTATTCGTTATACGTTATGCGTTATACGTTATACGTTATACGTTATACGTTATTCTTTATACGTTATTCGTTATACGTTATACGTTATACGTCATACGTTGTACGTTATACGTTATACGTTATACGTTATACGTTATACGTTATACGTTATACGTTATACTTTATACGTTATACGTTATACGTTAGACGTTATACGTTATACGTTATACGTTATACGTTATACGTTATACGTTATACGTTATACGTTATACGTTATACGTTATACGTTATACGTTATACGTTATACGTTATACGTTATACGTTATACGTTATACGTTATACGTTATACGTAATACGTTATACGTTATACGTTATACGTTATACGTTATACGTTATACGTTATACGTTATATGTAATACGTTATTCTTTATACGTTATACGTTATACGTTATACGTTATACGACATACGTTATTCTTTATACGTTATACGTTATACGTTATACGTTATACGACATACGTTATACGTTATACGTTATACGTTATACGTTATAGGTTATACGTTATACGTCATAGATTATACGTTATACGTTATACGTTATACGTTATACGTTATACGTTATACGTTATACGTTATACTTTATACGTTATACGTTATACGTCATACGTTATACGTTATACGTTATACGTTATACGTTATGCGTTATACGTTATAGGTTATACGTTATACGTTATACGTTATACGTTATACGTTATACGTTATACGTTATACGTTATACGTTGTACGTTATACGTTATACGTTATACGTTATACGTTATACGTTATACGTTATACGTTATACGTGAAACGTTATACGTTATACGTTATACGTTATACGTGAAACGTTATACGTTATACGTTATACGTTATACGTTATACGTTATATACGTTATACGTTATATGTTATACGTTATACGTTATACGTTATACGTTGTACGTTATACGTTATACGTTATACGTTATACGTTATACGTTATACGTTATACGTTATACGTTATACGTTATACGTAATTCGTAATACGTTATACCTGATACGTTATACGTTCTACGTTATACGTTATACGTTATACGTTATACGTTATACGTTATACGTTATACGTTATACGTAATACGTAATAAGTTATACGTTATACGTTATACGTTATTCTTTATACGTTATACGTTATACGTTATACGTTATACGTTATACGTTATACGTTATACGTTATACGTTATTCTTTATACGTTATACTTTATACGTTATACGTTATACGTCATACGTTATACGTTATACGTTATGCGTTATACGTTATAGGTTATACGTTATACGTTATACGTTATACGTTATACGTTATACGTTATACGTGAAACGTTATACGTTATACGTTATACGTTATACGTGAAACGTTATACGTTATACGTTATACGTTATATGTTATTCGTTACACGTTATACGTTATACGTTATTCGTTATACGTTATACGTTATACGTTATACGTTATACGTTATATGTTATACGTAATACGTTATACGTTATACGTTATACGTTATACGTTATACGTTATACGTTATACGTTATACGTGAAACGTGAAACGTTATACGTTATACGTTATACGTTATACGTGAAACGTTATACGTTATACGTTATACGGTATACGTGAAACGTTATACGTTATACGTTATACGTTATATGTTATTCGTTACACGTTATACGTTATATGTTATTCGTTATACGTTATACGTTATACGTTATACGTTATACGTTATACGTTATACGTTATACGTAATACGTTATACGTTATACGTTATACGTTATACGTTATACGTTATACGTTATACGTTATACGTTATACGTTAGACGTTATACGTTATACGTTATACGTTATACGTTAGACGTTATACGTTATACGTTATACGTTATACGTTATACGTTATACGTTATACGTTATACGTTATACGTTATACGTTATACGTTATACGTTATACGTTATACGTTATACGTTATACGTTGTACGTTATACGTTATACGTTATACGTTATACGTTATACGTAATCAGTTATACGTTACATGCTATACGTTATACGTTATACGTTATACGTTGTACGTTATACGTTATACGTTATAAGTTATACGTTATACGTTATACGTCATACGTTATACGTCATACGTTATTCGTTATACGTTATACGTTGTACGTTATACGTTATACGTTATACGTTATACGTTATACTTTATACGTTATACGTTATACGAAATATGTAATACGTAATGCGTTTTACGATATTCGTTATACGTTCTTCGTTACACGTTATACGTTATACGTTTTGCGTTATACGTTTTACGTTATTCGTGATACGTTATACGTTATACGTTATACGTTATACGTTATACGGTATACGTTATACGTTATACGTTATACGTTATACGCTATACGTTATATGTTATACGCTATACGTTATACGTAATATGCAATGCTTCATACGTTTTACGTTATTCGTTATACGTTTTTCGTTACAAGTTAAACGTTATACGTTATACGTTATAAGTTATATGTCATAAGTTATACGATACATGTTATACGTTATACGAAATATGTAATACGTAATACGTTTTACGATATTCGTTATACGTTCTTCGTTACACGTTATACGTTATACGTTATGCGTTATACGTATTACGTTATTCGTGATACGTTATACGTTATACGTTATACGTTATACGGCATACGTTATACGTTATACGTTATACGTTATACGTTATACGTTATACGTTATACGTTATACGTTATGCGTTATACGTTATACGTTATACGTTATACGTTATACGTTATACGTTATACGATATACGTTATACGTTATACGTTATACGTTATACGTTATACGTTATACGTTATACGTTATACGTTATACGTTATACGTTATACGTTATACGTTATACGTTATACGTTATACGTTATACGTAATACGTGATAAGTTATACGTTATACGTTATACGTTATTCTTTATACGTTATACGTTATACGTTATACGTTATACGTCATACGTTATACGTTATACGTTATACGTTATACGTTATACGTTATACGTTATACGTTATACGTTATACGTTATACGTTATACGTTAGACGTTATACGTTATACGTTATACGTTATACGTTATACGTTATACGTTATACGTGATAAGTTATACGTTACATGCTATACGTTATACGTTATACGTTGTACGTTATATGTTATACGTTATACGTTATACGTTATACGTTATACGTCATACGTTATACGTCATACGTTATTCGTTATACGTTATACGTTATACGTTATACGTTATACGTTATACGTTATACGTTATTCTTTATACGTTATACGTTATACGTTATACGTTATACGTCATACGTCATACGTTATACGTTATACGTTATACGTTATACGTTATACGTTATACGTGAAACGTTATACGTTATACGTTGTACGTTATACGTTATACGTTATACGTTATACTTTATACGTTATACGTTATACGTTATACGTTATACGTTGTACGTTATACGTTATACGTTATACGTTATACGTTATACGTCATACGTTATACGTCATACGTTATACGTTATACGTTATACGTTATACGTCATACGTTATACGTTATACGTTATACGTTATACGTTATACGTTATACGTTATACGTTATACGTTATACGTTATACGTTATACGTCATACGTTATACGTCATACGTTATACGTCATACGTTATACGTTATACGTTATACGTTATGAGTTATACATTATACGTTATACGTTATACGTTAGACGTTATACGTTATACGTTATACGTTATACGTTATACGTTATACGTTATACGTTATACGTTATACGTTATACGTTATACGTTATACGTTATACGTTATACGTTATACGTTATACGTTATACGTTATACGTTATACGTTATACGTTATACGTTATACGTTATACGTTATACGTTATACGTTATACGTTATACGTTATACTTTATACGTTATACGTTATACGAAATATGTAATACGTAATGCGTTTTACGATATTCGTTATACGTTCTTCGTTACACGTTATACGTTATACGTTTTGCGTTATACGTTATACGTTAGACGTTATACGTTATACGTTATACGTTATACGTTATACGTTATACGTGATAAGTTATACGTTACATGCTATACGTTATACGTTATACGTTGTACGTTATACGTTATACGTTATACGTTATACGTTATACGTTATACGTTATACGTTATACGTTATACGTTGTACGTTATACGTTATACGTTATACGTTATACGTTATACGTCATACGTTATACGTCATACGTTATACGTTATACGTTATACGTTATACGTCATACGTTATACGTTATACGTTATACGTTATACGTTATACGTTATACGTTATACGTTATACGTTATACGTTATACGTTATACGTCATACGTTATACGTCATACGTTATAGGTCATACGTTATACGTTATACGTTATACGTTATACGTTATACGTTATACGTTATACGTTATACGTTATACGTTAGACGTTATACGTTATACGTTATTCGTGATACGTTATACGTTATACGTCATACGTTATACGTCATACGTTATTCGTTATACGTTATACGTTATACGTTATACGTTATACGTTATACGTTATTCTTTATACGTTATACGTTATACGTTATACGTTATACGTTATACGTCATACGTTATACGTTATACGTTATACGTAATACGTTATACGTTATACGTTATACAATATACGTTATACGTTATACGTTATACGTTATACGTTATACGTTAGACGTTATACGTTATACGTCATACGTTATACGTTATACGTTATACGTTATACGTTATACGTTATACGTTATACGTTATACGTTATACGTTATACGTTATACGTTATACGTCATACGTTATACGTTATACGTGAAAAGTTATACGTTACATGCTATACGTTATACGTTATACGTTATACGTTATACGTTGTACGTTATACGTTATACGTTATAAGTTATACGTTATACGTTATACGTTATACGTCATACGTTATACGTCATACGTTATTCGTTATACGTTATGCGTTATACGTTATACGTTATACGTTATACGTTATTCTTTATACGTTATTCGTTATACGTTATACGTTATACGTCATACGTTGTACGTTATACGTTATACGTTATACGTTATACGTTATACGTTATACGTTATACGTTATACTTTATACGTTATACGTTATACGTTAGACGTTAGACGTTATACGTTATACGTTATACGTTATACGTTATACGTTATACGTTATACGTTATACGTTATACGTTATACGTTATACGTTATACGTTATACGTTATACGTTATACGTTATACGTTATACGTTATACGTTATACGTTATACGTAATACGTTATACGTTATACGTTATACGTTATACGTTATACGTTATACGTTATACGTTATACGTTATATGTAATACGTTATTCTTTATACGTTATACGTTATACGTTATACGTTATACGACATACGTTATTCTTTATACGTTATACGTTATACGTTATACGTTATACGACATACGTTATACGTTATACGTTATACGTTATACGTTATAGGTTATACGTTATACGTCATAGATTATACGTTATACGTTATACGTTATACGTTATACGTTATACGTTATACGTTATACGTTATACTTTATACGTTATACGTTATACGTCATACGTTATACGTTATACGTTATACGTTATACGTTATGCGTTATACGTTATAGGTTATACGTTATACGTTATACGTCATACGTTATACGTTATACGTTATACGTTATACGTTATACGTGAAACGTTATACGTTATACGTTATACGTTATACGTTATACGTTATACGTTATACGTTATATGTTATACGTTATACGTTATACGTTATACGTTGTACGTTATACGTTATACGTTATACGTTATACGTTATACGTTATACGTTATACGTTATACGTTATACGTTATACGTTATACGTAATTCGTAATACGTTATACCTGATACGTTATACGTTCTACGTTATACGTTATACGTTATACGTTATACGTTATACGTTATACGTTATACGTTATACGTAATACGTAATAAGTTATACGTTATACGTTATACGTTATTCTTTATACGTTATACTTTATACGTTATACGTTATACGTCATACGTTATACGTTATACGTTATGCGTTATACGTTATACGTTATACGTTATAGGTTATACGTTATACGTCATAGATTATACGTTATACGTTATACGTTATACGTTATACGTTATACGTTATACGTTATACGTTATACTTTATACGTTATACGTTATACGTCATACGTTATACGTTATACGTTATACGTTATACGTTATGCGTTATACGTTATAGGTTATACGTTATACGTTATACGTTATACGTTATACGTTATACGTTATACGTTATACGTTATACGTTGTACGTTATACGTTATACGTTATACGTTATACGTTATACGTTATACGTTATACGTGAAACGTTATACGTTATACGTTATACGTTATACGTGAAACGTTATACGTTATACGTTATACGTTATACGTTATACGTTATACGTTATACGTTATATGTTATACGTTATACGTTATACGTTATACGTTGTACGTTATACGTTATACGTTATACGTTATACGTTATACGTTATACGTTATACGTTATACGTTATACGTTATACGTAATTCGTAATACGTTATACCTGATACGTTATACGTTCTACGTTATACGTTATACGTTATACGTTATACGTTATACGTTATACGTTATACGTTATACGTAATACGTAATAAGTTATACGTTATACGTTATACGTTATTCTTTATACGTTATACTTTATACGTTATACGTTATACGTCATACGTTATACGTTATACGTTATGCGTTATACGTTATAGGTTATACGTTATACGTTATACGTTATACGTTATACGTTATACGTGAAACGTTATACGTTATACGTTATACGTTATACGTGAAACGTTATACGTTATACGTTATACGTTATATGTTATTCGTTACACGTTATACGTTATACGTTATTCGTTATACGTTATACGTTATACGTTATACGTTATACGTTATACTTTATACGTTATACGTTATACGTTAGACGTTAGACGTTATACGTTATACGTTATACGTTATACGTTATACGTTATACGTTATACGTTATACGTTATACGTTATACGTTATACGTTATACGTTATACGTTATACGTTATACGTTATACGTTATACGTTATACGTTATACGTTATACGTAATACGTTATACGTTATACGTTATACGTTATACGTTATACGTTATACGTTATACGTTATACGTTAGACGTTATACGTTATACGTCATACGTTATACGTTATACGTTATACGTTATACGTTATACGTTATACGTTATACGTTATACGTTATACGTTATACGTTATACGTTATACGTCATACGTTATACGTTATACGTGAAAAGTTATACGTTACATGCTATACGTTATACGTTATACGTTATACGTTATACGTTGTACGTTATACGTTATACGTTATAAGTTATACGTTATACGTTATACGTTATACGTCATACGTTATACGTCATACGTTATTCGTTATACGTTATGCGTTATACGTTATACGTTATACGTTATACGTTATTCTTTATACGTTATTCGTTATACGTTATACGTTATACGTCATACGTTGTACGTTATACGTTATACGTTATACGTTATACGTTATACGTTATACGTTATACGTTATACTTTATACGTTATACGTTATACGTTAGACGTTAGACGTTATACGTTATACGTTATACGTTATACGTTATACGTTATACGTTATACGTTATACGTTATACGTTATACGTTATACGTTATACGTTATACGTTATACGTTATACGTTATACGTTATACGTTATACGTTATACGTTATACGTAATACGTTATACGTTATACGTTATACGTTATACGTTATACGTTATACGTTATACGTTATACGTTATATGTAATACGTTATTCTTTATACGTTATACGTTATACGTTATACGTTATACGACATACGTTATTCTTTATACGTTATACGTTATACGTTATACGTTATACGACATACGTTATACGTTATACGTTATACGTTATACGTTATAGGTTATACGTTATACGTCATAGATTATACGTTATACGTTATACGTTATACGTTATACGTTATACGTTATACGTTATACGTTATACTTTATACGTTATACGTTATACGTCATACGTTATACGTTATACGTTATACGTTATACGTTATGCGTTATACGTTATAGGTTATACGTTATACGTTATACGTCATACGTTATACGTTATACGTTATACGTTATACGTTATACGTGAAACGTTATACGTTATACGTTATACGTTATACGTTATACGTTATACGTTATACGTTATATGTTATACGTTATACGTTATACGTTATACGTTGTACGTTATACGTTATACGTTATACGTTATACGTTATACGTTATACGTTATACGTTATACGTTATACGTTATACGTTATACGTAATTCGTAATACGTTATACCTGATACGTTATACGTTCTACGTTATACGTTATACGTTATACGTTATACGTTATACGTTATACGTTATACGTTATACGTAATACGTAATAAGTTATACGTTATACGTTATACGTTATTCTTTATACGTTATACTTTATACGTTATACGTTATACGTCATACGTTATACGTTATACGTTATGCGTTATACGTTATACGTTATACGTTATAGGTTATACGTTATACGTCATAGATTATACGTTATACGTTATACGTTATACGTTATACGTTATACGTTATACGTTATACGTTATACTTTATACGTTATACGTTATACGTCATACGTTATACGTTATACGTTATACGTTATACGTTATGCGTTATACGTTATAGGTTATACGTTATACGTTATACGTTATACGTTATACGTTATACGTTATACGTTATACGTTATACGTTGTACGTTATACGTTATACGTTATACGTTATACGTTATACGTTATACGTTATACGTGAAACGTTATACGTTATACGTTATACGTTATACGTGAAACGTTATACGTTATACGTTATACGTTATACGTTATACGTTATACGTTATACGTTATATGTTATACGTTATACGTTATACGTTATACGTTGTACGTTATACGTTATACGTTATACGTTATACGTTATACGTTATACGTTATACGTTATACGTTATACGTTATACGTAATTCGTAATACGTTATACCTGATACGTTATACGTTCTACGTTATACGTTATACGTTATACGTTATACGTTATACGTTATACGTTATACGTTATACGTAATACGTAATAAGTTATACGTTATACGTTATACGTTATTCTTTATACGTTATACTTTATACGTTATACGTTATACGTCATACGTTATACGTTATACGTTATGCGTTATACGTTATAGGTTATACGTTATACGTTATACGTTATACGTTATACGTTATACGTGAAACGTTATACGTTATACGTTATACGTTATACGTGAAACGTTATACGTTATACGTTATACGTTATATGTTATTCGTTACACGTTATACGTTATACGTTATTCGTTATACGTTATACGTTATACGTTATACGTTATACGTTATACTTTATACGTTATACGTTATACGTTAGACGTTAGACGTTATACGTTATACGTTATACGTTATACGTTATACGTTATACGTTATACGTTATACGTTATACGTTATACGTTATACGTTATACGTTATACGTTATACGTTATACGTTATACGTTATACGTTATACGTTATACGTTATACGTAATACGTTATACGTTATACGTTATACGTTATACGTTATACGTTATACGTTATACGTTATACGTTAGACGTTATACGTTATACGTCATACGTTATACGTTATACGTTATACGTTATACGTTATACGTTATACGTTATACGTTATACGTTATACGTTATACGTTATACGTTATACGTCATACGTTATACGTTATACGTGAAAAGTTATACGTTACATGCTATACGTTATACGTTATACGTTATACGTTATACGTTGTACGTTATACGTTATACGTTATAAGTTATACGTTATACGTTATACGTTATACGTCATACGTTATACGTCATACGTTATTCGTTATACGTTATGCGTTATACGTTATACGTTATACGTTATACGTTATTCTTTATACGTTATTCGTTATACGTTATACGTTATACGTCATACGTTGTACGTTATACGTTATACGTTATACGTTATACGTTATACGTTATACGTTATACGTTATACTTTATACGTTATACGTTATACGTTAGACGTTAGACGTTATACGTTATACGTTATACGTTATACGTTATACGTTATACGTTATACGTTATACGTTATACGTTATACGTTATACGTTATACGTTATACGTTATACGTTATACGTTATACGTTATACGTTATACGTTATACGTTATACGTAATACGTTATACGTTATACGTTATACGTTATACGTTATACGTTATACGTTATACGTTATACGTTATATGTAATACGTTATTCTTTATACGTTATACGTTATACGTTATACGTTATACGACATACGTTATTCTTTATACGTTATACGTTATACGTTATACGTTATACGACATACGTTATACGTTATACGTTATACGTTATACGTTATAGGTTATACGTTATACGTCATAGATTATACGTTATACGTTATACGTTATACGTTATACGTTATACGTTATACGTTATACGTTATACTTTATACGTTATACGTTATACGTCATACGTTATACGTTATACGTTATACGTTATACGTTATGCGTTATACGTTATAGGTTATACGTTATACGTTATACGTCATACGTTATACGTTATACGTTATACGTTATACGTTATACGTGAAACGTTATACGTTATACGTTATACGTTATACGTTATACGTTATACGTTATACGTTATATGTTATACGTTATACGTTATACGTTATACGTTGTACGTTATACGTTATACGTTATACGTTATACGTTATACGTTATACGTTATACGTTATACGTTATACGTTATACGTTATACGTAATTCGTAATACGTTATACCTGATACGTTATACGTTCTACGTTATACGTTATACGTTATACGTTATACGTTATACGTTATACGTTATACGTTATACGTAATACGTAATAAGTTATACGTTATACGTTATACGTTATTCTTTATACGTTATACTTTATACGTTATACGTTATACGTCATACGTTATACGTTATACGTTATGCGTTATACGTTATACGTTATACGTTATAGGTTATACGTTATACGTCATAGATTATACGTTATACGTTATACGTTATACGTTATACGTTATACGTTATACGTTATACGTTATACTTTATACGTTATACGTTATACGTCATACGTTATACGTTATACGTTATACGTTATACGTTATGCGTTATACGTTATAGGTTATACGTTATACGTTATACGTTATACGTTATACGTTATACGTTATACGTTATACGTTATACGTTGTACGTTATACGTTATACGTTATACGTTATACGTTATACGTTATACGTTATACGTGAAACGTTATACGTTATACGTTATACGTTATACGTGAAACGTTATACGTTATACGTTATACGTTATACGTTATACGTTATACGTTATACGTTATATGTTATACGTTATACGTTATACGTTATACGTTGTACGTTATACGTTATACGTTATACGTTATACGTTATACGTTATACGTTATACGTTATACGTTATACGTTATACGTAATTCGTAATACGTTATACCTGATACGTTATACGTTCTACGTTATACGTTATACGTTATACGTTATACGTTATACGTTATACGTTATACGTTATACGTAATACGTAATAAGTTATACGTTATACGTTATACGTTATTCTTTATACGTTATACTTTATACGTTATACGTTATACGTCATACGTTATACGTTATACGTTATGCGTTATACGTTATAGGTTATACGTTATACGTTATACGTTATACGTTATACGTTATACGTGAAACGTTATACGTTATACGTTATACGTTATACGTGAAACGTTATACGTTATACGTTATACGTTATATGTTATTCGTTACACGTTATACGTTATACGTTATTCGTTATACGTTATACGTTATACGTTATACGTTATACGTTATATGTTATACGTAATACGTTATACGTTATACGTTATACGTTATACGTTATACGTTATACGTTATACGTTATACGTTATACGTGAAACGTTATACGTTATACGTTATACGTTATACGTGAAACGTTATACGTTATACGTTATACGGTATACGTGAAACGTTATACGTTATACGTTATACGTTATATGTTATTCGTTACACGTTATACGTTATATGTTATTCGTTATACGTTATACGTTATACGTTATACGTTATACGTTATACGTTATACGTTATACGTAATACGTTATACGTTATACGTTATACGTTATACGTTATACGTTATACGTTATACGTTATACGTTATACGTTAGACGTTATACGTTATACGTTATACGTTATACGTTAGACGTTATACGTTATACGTTATACGTTATACGTTATACGTTATACGTTATACGTTATACGTTATACGTTATACGTTATACGTTATACGTTATACGTTATACGTTATACGTTATACGTTATACGTAATAAGTTATACGTTACATGCTATACGTTATACGTTATACGTTATACGTTGTACGTTATACGTTATACGTTATAAGTTATACGTTATACGTTATACGTCATACGTTATACGTCATACGTTATTCGTTATACGTTATACGTTGTACGTTATACGTTATACGTTATACGTTATACGTTATACTTTATACGTTATACGTTATACGAAATATGTAATACGTAATGCGTTTTACGATATTCGTTATACGTTCTTCGTTACACGTTATACGTTATACGTTTTGCGTTATACGTTTTACGTTATTCGTGATACGTTATACGTTATACGTTATACGTTATACGTTATACGGTATACGTTATACGTTATACGTTATACGTTATACGCTATACGTTATATGTTATACGCTATACGTTATACGTAATATGCAATGCTTCATACGTTTTACGTTATTCGTTATACGTTTTTCGTTACAAGTTAAACGTTATACGTTATACGTTATAAGTTATATGTCATAAGTTATACGATACATGTTATACGTTATACGAAATATGTAATACGTAATACGTTTTACGATATTCGTTATACGTTCTTCGTTACACGTTATACGTTATACGTTATGCGTTATACGTATTACGTTATTCGTGATACGTTATACGTTATACGTTATCCGTTATACGGCATACGTTATACGTTATACGTTATACGTTATACGTTATACGTTATACGTTATACGTTATACGTTATACGTTATACGTTATACGTTATACGTTATACGTTATACGTTATACGTTATACGTTATACGATATACGTTATACGTTATACGTTATACGTTATACGTTATACGTTATACGTTATACGTTATACGTTATACGTTATACGTTATACGTTATACGTTATACGTTATACGTTATACGTAATACGTGATAAGTTATACGTTATACGTTATACGTTATTCTTTATACGTTATACGTTATACGTTATACGTTATACGTCATACGTTATACGTTATACGTTATACGTTATACGTTATACGTTATACGTTATACGTTATACGTTATACGTTATACGTTATACGTTATACGTTATACGTGAAACGTTATACGTTATACGTTATACGTTATACGTTATACGTTATACGTTATACGTTATATGTTATACGTTATACGTTATACGTTATACGTTGTACGTTATACGTTATACGTTATACGTTATACGTTATACGTTATACGTTATACGTTATACGTTATACGTTATACGTAATTCGTAATACGTTATACCTGATACGTTATACGTTCTACGTTATACGTTATACGTTATACGTTATACGTTATACGTTATACGTTATACGTTATACGTAATACGTAATAAGTTATACGTTATACGTTATACGTTATTCTTTATACGTTATACTTTATACGTTATACGTTATACGTCATACTTTATACGTTATACGTTATGCGTTATACGTTATACGTTATACGTTATAGGTTATACGTTATGCGTCATAGATTATACGTTATACGTTATACGTTATACGTTATACGTTATACGTTATACGTTATACGTTATACGTTATACTTTATACGTTATACGTTATACGTTATACGTTATACGTTGTACGTTATACGTTATACGTTATACGTTATACGTTATACGTTATACGTTATACGATATACGTTATACGTTATACGTTATACGTTATACGTTATACGTTATACGTTATACGATATACGTTATACGTTATACGTTATACGTTATACGTTATACGTTATACGTTATACGATATACGTTATACGTTATACGTTGTACGTTATACGTTATACGTTATAAGTTATACGTTATACGTTATACGTTATACGTCATACGTTATACGTCATACGTTATTCGTTATACGTTATGCGTTATACGTTATACGTTATACGTTATACGTTATTCTTTATACGTTATTCGTTATACGTTATACGTTATACGTCATACGTTGTACGTTATACGTTATACGTTATACGTTATACGTTATACGTTATACGTTATACTTTATACGTTATACGTTATACGTTAGACGTTAGACGTTATACGTTATACGTTATACGTTATACGTTATACGTTATACGTTATACGTTATACGTTATACGTTATACGTTATACGTTATACGTTATACGTTATACGTTATACGTTATACGTTATACGTTATACGTTATACGTTATACGTAATACGTTATACGTTATACGTTATACGTTATACGTTATACGTTATACGTTATACGTTATACGTTATATGTAATACGTTATTCTTTATACGTTATACGTTATACGTTATACGTTATACGACATACGTTATTCTTTATACGTTATACGTTATACGTTATACGTTATACGACATACGTTATACGTTATACGTTATACGTTATACGTTATAGGTTATACGTTATACGTCATAGATTATACGTTATACGTTATACGTTATACGTTATACGTTATACGTTATACGTTATACGTTATACTTTATACGTTATACGTTATACGTCATACGTTATACGTTATACGTTATACGTTATACGTTATGCGTTATACGTTATAGGTTATACGTTATACGTTATACGTCATACGTTATACGTTATACGTT
The DNA here is from genome assembly GCF_051014685.1 of Ptiloglossa arizonensis. Lineage (NCBI taxonomy): Eukaryota > Metazoa > Arthropoda > Insecta > Hymenoptera > Colletidae > Ptiloglossa > Ptiloglossa arizonensis. The sequence goes on from NW_027478717.1 coordinate 37,539, forward strand.
ATACGTTATACGTTATACGTGAAACGTTATACGTTATACGTTATACGTTATACGTTATACGTTATACGTTATACGTTATATGTTATACGTTATACGTTATACGTTATACGTTGTACGTTATACGTTATACGTTATACGTTATACGTTATACGTTATACGTTATACGTTATACGTTATACGTTATACGTTATACGTTATACGTAATTCGTAATACGTTATACCTGATACGTTATACGTTCTACGTTATACGTTATACGTTATACGTTATACGTTATACGTTATACGTTATACGTTATACGTAATACGTAATAAGTTATACGTTATACGTTATACGTTATTCTTTATACGTTATACTTTATACGTTATACGTTATACGTCATACGTTATACGTTATACGTTATGCGTTATACGTTATACGTTATACGTTATAGGTTATACGTTATACGTCATAGATTATACGTTATACGTTATACGTTATACGTTATACGTTATACGTTATACGTTATACGTTATACTTTATACGTTATACGTTATACGTCATACGTTATACGTTATACGTTATACGTTATACGTTATGCGTTATACGTTATAGGTTATACGTTATACGTTATACGTTATACGTTATACGTTATACGTTATACGTTATACGTTATACGTTGTACGTTATACGTTATACGTTATACGTTATACGTTATACGTTATACGTTATACGTGAAACGTTATACGTTATACGTTATACGTTATACGTGAAACGTTATACGTTATACGTTATACGTTATACGTTATACGTTATACGTTATACGTTATATGTTATACGTTATACGTTATACGTTATACGTTGTACGTTATACGTTATACGTTATACGTTATACGTTATACGTTATACGTTATACGTTATACGTTATACGTTATACGTAATTCGTAATACGTTATACCTGATACGTTATACGTTCTACGTTATACGTTATACGTTATACGTTATACGTTATACGTTATACGTTATACGTTATACGTAATACGTAATAAGTTATACGTTATACGTTATACGTTATTCTTTATACGTTATACTTTATACGTTATACGTTATACGTCATACGTTATACGTTATACGTTATGCGTTATACGTTATAGGTTATACGTTATACGTTATACGTTATACGTTATACGTTATACGTGAAACGTTATACGTTATACGTTATACGTTATACGTGAAACGTTATACGTTATACGTTATACGTTATATGTTATTCGTTACACGTTATACGTTATACGTTATTCGTTATACGTTATACGTTATACGTTATACGTTATACGTTATATGTTATACGTAATACGTTATACGTTATACGTTATACGTTATACGTTATACGTTATACGTTATACGTTATACGTTATACGTGAAACGTTATACGTTATACGTTATACGTTATACGTGAAACGTTATACGTTATACGTTATACGGTATACGTGAAACGTTATACGTTATACGTTATACGTTATATGTTATTCGTTACACGTTATACGTTATATGTTATTCGTTATACGTTATACGTTATACGTTATACGTTATACGTTATACGTTATACGTTATACGTAATACGTTATACGTTATACGTTATACGTTATACGTTATACGTTATACGTTATACGTTATACGTTATACGTTAGACGTTATACGTTATACGTTATACGTTATACGTTAGACGTTATACGTTATACGTTATACGTTATACGTTATACGTTATACGTTATACGTTATACGTTATACGTTATACGTTATACGTTATACGTTATACGTTATACGTTATACGTTATACGTTATACGTAATAAGTTATACGTTACATGTTATACGTTATACGTTATACGTTATACGTTGTACGTTATACGTTATACGTTATAAGTTATACGTTATACGTTATACGTCATACGTTATACGTCATACGTTATTCGTTATACGTTATACGTTGTACGTTATACGTTATACGTTATACGTTATACGTTATACTTTATACGTTATACGTTATACGAAATATGTAATACGTAATGCGTTTTACGATATTCGTTATACGTTCTTCGTTACACGTTATACGTTATACGTTTTGCGTTATACGTTTTACGTTATTCGTGATACGTTATACGTTATACGTTATACGTTATACGTTATACGGTATACGTTATACGTTATACGTTATACGTTATACGCTATACGTTATATGTTATACGCTATACGTTATACGTAATATGCAATGCTTCATACGTTTTACGTTATTCGTTATACGTTTTTCGTTACAAGTTAAACGTTATACGTTATACGTTATAAGTTATATGTCATAAGTTATACGATACATGTTATACGTTATACGAAATATGTAATACGTAATACGTTTTACGATATTCGTTATACGTTCTTCGTTACACGTTATACGTTATACGTTATGCGTTATACGTATTACGTTATTCGTGATACGTTATACGTTATACGTTATCCGTTATACGGCATACGTTATACGTTATACGTTATACGTTATACGTTATACGTTATACGTTATACGTTATACGTTATACGTTATACGTTATACGTTATACGTTATACGTTATACGTTATACGTTATACGTTATACGATATACGTTATACGTTATACGTTATACGTTATACGTTATACGTTATACGTTATACGTTATACGTTATACGTTATACGTTATACGTTATACGTTATACGTTATACGTTATACTTTATACGTAATACGTGATAAGTTATACGTTATACGTTATACGTTATTCTTTATACGTTATACGTTATACGTTATACGTTATACGTCATACGTTATACGTTATACGTTATACGTTATACGTTATACGTTATACGTTATACGTTATACGTTATACGTTATACGTTATACGTTATACGTTATACGTGAAACGTTATACGTTATACGTTATACGTTATACGTTATACGTTATACGTTATACGTTATATGTTATACGTTATACGTTATACGTTATACGTTGTACGTTATACGTTATACGTTATACGTTATACGTTATACGTTATACGTTATACGTTATACGTTATACGTTATACGTAATTCGTAATACGTTATACCTGATACGTTATACGTTCTACGTTATACGTTATACGTTATACGTTATACGTTATACGTTATACGTTATACGTTATACGTAATACGTAATAAGTTATACGTTATACGTTATACGTTATTCTTTATACGTTATACTTTATACGTTATACGTTATACGTCATACTTTATACGTTATACGTTATGCGTTATACGTTATACGTTATACGTTATAGGTTATACGTTATGCGTCATAGATTATACGTTATACGTTATACGTTATACGTTATACGTTATACGTTATACGTTATACGTTATACGTTATACTTTATACGTTATACGTTATACGTTATACGTTATACGTTGTACGTTATACGTTATACGTTATACGTTATACGTTATACGTTATACGTTATACGTCAAACGTTATACGTTATACGTTATACGTTATACGTGAAACGTTATACGTTATACGTTATACGTTATACGTTATACGTTATACGTTATACGTTATATGTTATACGTTATACGTTATACGTTATACGTTGTACGTTATACGTTATACGTTATACGTTATACGTTATACGTTATACGTTATACGTTATACGTTATACGTTATACGTAATTCGTAATACGTTATACCTGATACGTTATACGTTCTACGTTATACGTTATACGTTATACGTTATACGTTATACGTTATACGTTATACGTTATACGTAATACGTAATAAGTTATACGTTATACGTTATACGTTATTCTTTATACGTTATACTTTATACGTTATACGTTATACGTCATACGTTATACGTTATACGTTATGCGTTATACGTTATAGGTTATACGTTATACGTTATACGTTATACGTTATACGTTATACGTGAAACGTTATACGTTATACGTTATACGTTATACGTGAAACGTTATACGTTATACGTTATACGTTATATGTTATTCGTTACACGTTATACGTTATACGTTATTCGTTATACGTTATACGTTATACGTTATACGTTATACGTTATATGTTATACGTAATACGTTATACGTTATACGTTATACGTTATACGTTATACGTTATACGTTATACGTTATACGTGAAACGTTATACGTTATACGTTATACGTTATACGTGAAACGTTATACGTTATACGTTATACGGTATACGTGAAACGTTATACGTTATACGTTATACGTTATATGTTATTCGTTACACGTTATACGTTATATGTTATTCGTTATACGTTATACGTTATACGTTATACGTTATACGTTATACGTTATACGTTATACGTAATACGTTATACGTTATACGTTATACGTTATACGTTATACGTTATACGTTATACGTTATACGTTATACGTTAGACGTTATACGTTATACGTTATACGTTATACGTTAGACGTTATACGTTATACGTTATACGTTATACGTTATACGTTATACGTTATACGTTATACGTTATACGTTATACGTTATACGTTATACGTTATACGTTATACGTTATACGTTATACGTTATACGTAATAAGATATACGTTACATGCTATACGTTATACGTTATACGTTATACGTTGTACGTTATACGTTATACGTTATAAGTTATACGTTATACGTTATACGTCATACGTTATACGTCATACGTTATTCGTTATACGTTATACGTTGTACGTTATACGTTATACGTTATACGTTATACGTTATACTTTATACGTTATACGTTATACGAAATATGTAATACGTAATGCGTTTTACGATATTCGTTATACGTTCTTCGTTACACGTTATACGTTATACGTTTTGCGTTATACGTTTTACGTTATTCGTGATACGTTATACGTTATACGTTATACGTTATACGTTATACGGTATACGTTATACGTTATACGTTATACGTTATACGCTATACGTTATATGTTATACGCTATACGTTATACGTAATATGCAATGCTTCATACGTTTTACGTTATTCGTTATACGTTTTTCGTTACAAGTTAAACGTTATACGTTATACGTTATAAGTTATATGTCATAAGTTATACGATACATGTTATACGTTATACGAAATATGTAATACGTAATACGTTTTACGATATTCGTTATACGTTCTTCGTTACACGTTATACGTTATACGTTATGCGTTATACGTATTACGTTATTCGTGATACGTTATACGTTATACGTTATCCGTTATACGGCATACGTTATACGTTATACGTTATACGTTATACGTTATACGTTATACGTTATACGTTATACGTTATACGTTATACGTTATACGTTATACGTTATACGTTATACGTTATACGTTATACGTTATACGTTATACGTTATACGATATACGTTATACGTTATACGTTATACGTTATACGTTATACGTTATACGTTATACGTTATACGTTATACGTTATACGTTATACGTTATACGTTATACGTTATACGTTATACGTAATACGTGATAAGTTATACGTTATACGTTATACGTTATTCTTTATACGTTATACGTTATACGTTATACGTTATACGTCATACGTTATACGTTATACGTTATACGTTATACGTTATACGTTATACGTTATACGTTATACGTTATACGTTATACGTTATACGTTAGACGTTATACGTTATACGTTATACGTTATACGTTATACGTTATACGTGATAAGTTATACGTTACATGCTATACGTTATACGTTATACGTTGTACGTTATACGTTATACGTTATACGTTATACGTTATACGTTATACGTCATACGTTATACGTCATACGTTATTCGTTATACGTTATACGTTATACGTTATACGTTATACGTTATACGTTATTCTTTATACGTTATACGTTATACGTTATACGTTATACGTCATACGTCATACGTTATACGTTATACGTTATACGTTATACGTTATACGTTATACGTGAAACGTTATACGTTATACGTTGTACGTTATACGTTATACGTTATACGTTATACTTTATACGTTATACGTTATACGTTATACGTTATACGTTGTACGTTATACGTTATACGTTATACGTTATACGTTATACGTCATACGTTATAGGTCATACGTTATACGTTATACGCTATACGTTATATGTTATACGCTATACGTTATACGTAATATGTAATGCTTCATACGTTTTACGTTATTCGTTATACGTTTTTCGTTACAAGTTATACGTTATACGTAATACGTTATAAGTTATATGTCATAAGTTATACGATACATGTTATACGTTATACGAAATATGTAATACGTAATACGTTTTACGATATTCGTTATACGTTCTTCGTTACACGTTATACGTTATACGTTATGCGTTATACGTATTACGTTATTCGTGATACGTTATACGTTATACGTTATACGTTATACGGCATACGTTATACGTTATACGTTATACGTTATACGTTATACGTTATACGTTATACGTTATACGTTATACGTTATACGTTATACGTTATACGTTATACGTTATACGTTATACGTTATACGTTATACGTTATACGTTATACGTTATACGTTATACGTTATACGTTATACGTCATACGTTATACGTCATACGTTATACGTCATACGTTATACGTTATACGTTATACGTTATGAGTTATACATTATACGTTATACGTTATACGTTAGACGTTATACGTTATACGTTATACGTTATACGTTATACGTTATACGTTATACGTTATACGTTATACGTTATACGTTATACGTTATACGTTATACGTTATACGTTATACGTTATACGTTATACGTTATACGTTATACGTTATACGTTATACGTTATACGTTATACGTTATACGTTATACGTTATACGTTATACGTTATACGTTATACGTTATACGTTATACGTTATACGTTATACGTTATACGTTATACGTTATACGTTATACGTTATACGTTATACGTTATACGTTATACGTTATACGTTATACGTTATACGTTATACGTTATACGTTATACGTTATACGTTATACGTTATACGTCATACGTTATACGTTATACGTTATACGTTATACGTTATACGTTATACGTGATAAGTTATACGTTACATGCTATACGTTATACGTTATACGTTATACGTTGTACGTTATACGTTATACGTTATTCGTGATACGTTATACGTTATACGTCATACGTTATACGTCATACGTTATTCGTTATACGTTATACGTTATACGTTATACGTTATACGTTATACGTTATTCTTTATACGTTATACGTTATACGTTATACGTTATACGTTATACGTTATACGTTATAGGTTATACGTTGTACGTTATACGTTATACGTTGTACGTTGTACGTAATAAGTTATACGTTACATGCTATACGTTATACGTTATACGTTATACGTTATACGTTATACGTTATACGTTATACGTTATACGTTATACGTTATACGTTATACGTTATACGTTATACGTTATACGTTATACGTTATACGTTATACGTTATACGTTATACGTTATACGTTGTACGTTATACGTTATACGTTGTACGTTGTACGTAATAAGTTATACGTTACATGCTATACGTTATACGTTATACGTTATACGTTATACGTTATACGTTATACGTTATACGTTATACGTTATAGGTTATACGTTGTACGTTATACGTTATACGTTGTACGTTGTACGTAATAAGTTATACGTTACATGCTATACGTTATACGTTATACGTTATACGTTATACGTTATACGTTATACGTTATTCTTTATACGTTATACGTTATACGTTATACGTTATACGTTATACGTTATAGGTTATACGTTGTACGTAATAAGTTATACGTTACATGCTATACGTTATACGTTATACGTTATACGTTATACGTTATACGTTATACGTTATACGTTGTACGTTGTACGTAATAAGTTATACGTTACATGCTATACGTTATACGTTATACGTTATACGTTGTACGTTATACGTTATGCGTTATAAGTTATACGTTATACGTTATACGTTATACGTTATACGTTATACGTTGTACGTTATACGTTATACGTTATACGTTATACGTTATACGTTATACGTTATACGTTATACGTTATACGTTATACGACATACGTTATACGTTATACGTTATACGACATACGTTATTCTTTATACGTTATACGTTATACGTTATACGTTATACGACATACGTTATACGTTATACGTTATACGTTATACGTTATAGGTTATACGTTATACGTCATAGATTATACGTTATACGTTATACGTTATACGTCATACGTTATACGTTATAGGTTATACGTTATACGTGAAACGTTATACGTTATAAGTTATACGTTATACGTTATACGTTATACGTAATTCGTAATACGTTATACCTGATACGTTATACGTTCTACGTTATACGTTATACGTTATACGTTATACGTTATACGTTATACGTTATACGTTATACGTAATACGTAATAAGTTATACGTTATACGTTATACGTTATTCTTTATACGTTATACTTTATACGTTATACGTTATGCGTTATACGTTATAGGTTATACGTTATACGTTATACGTTATACGTTATACGTTATACGTTATACGTTATACGTGAAACGTTATACGTTATACGTTATACGTTATACGTGAAACGTTATACGTTATACGTTATACGGTATACGTGAAACGTTATACGTTATACGTTATACGTTATATGTTATTCGTTACACGTTATACGTTATATGTTATTCGTTATACGTTATACGTTATACGTTATACGTTATACGTTATACGTTATACGTTATACGTAATACGTTATACGTTATACGTTATACGTTATACGTTATACGTTATACGTTATACGTTATACGTTATACGTTAGACGTTATACGTTATACGTTATACGTTATACGTTAGACGTTATACGTTATACGTTATACGTTATACGTTATACGTTATACGTTATACGTTATACGTTATACGTTATACGTTATACGTTATACGTTATACGTTATACGTTATACGTTATACGTTATACGTTATACGTTATACGTAATAAGATATACGTTACATGCTATACGTTATACGTTATACGTTATACGTTGTACGTTATACGTTATACGTTATAAGTTATACGTTATACGTTATACGTCATACGTTATACGTCATACGTTATTCGTTATACGTTATACGTTGTACGTTATACGTTATACGTTATACGTTATACGTTATACTTTATACGTTATACGTTATACGAAATATGTAATACGTAATGCGTTTTACGATATTCGTTATACGTTCTTCGTTACACGTTATACGTTATACGTTTTGCGTTATACGTTTTACGTTATTCGTGATACGTTATACGTTATACGTTATACGTTATACGTTATACGGTATACGTTATACGTTATACGTTATACGTTATACGCTATACGTTATATGTTATACGCTATACGTTATACGTAATATGCAATGCTTCATACGTTTTACGTTATTCGTTATACGTTTTTCGTTACAAGTTAAACGTTATACGTTATACGTTATAAGTTATATGTCATAAGTTATACGATACATGTTATACGTTATACGAAATATGTAATACGTAATACGTTTTACGATATTCGTTATACGTTCTTCGTTACACGTTATACGTTATACGTTATGCGTTATACGTATTACGTTATTCGTGATACGTTATACGTTATACGTTATCCGTTATACGGCATACGTTATACGTTATACGTTATACGTTATACGTTATACGTTATACGTTATACGTTATACGTTATACGTTATACGTTATACGTTATACGTTATACGTTATACGTTATACGTTATACGTTATACGTTATACGATATACGTTATACGTTATACGTTATACGTTATACGTTATACGTTATACGTTATACGTTATACGTTATACGTTATACGTTATACGTTATACGTTATACGTTATACGTTATACGTAATACGTTATTCGTTATACGTTATACGTTATACGTTATACGTTATACGTTATACGTTATACGTTATTCTTTATACGTTATACGTTATACGTTATACGTTATACGTCATACGTCATACGTTATACGTTATACGTTATACGTTATACGTTATACGTTATACGTGAAACGTTATACGTTATACGTTGTACGTTATACGTTATACGTTATACGTTATACTTTATACGTTGTACGTTATACGTTATACGTTATACGTTGTACGTTATACGTTATACGTTATACGTTATACGTTATACGTTATACGTTATACGTCATACGTTATAGGTCATATGTTATACGTTATACGCTATACGTTATATGTTATACGCTATACGTTATACGTAATATGTAATGCTTCATACGTTTTACGTTATTCGTTATACGTTTTTCGTTACAAGTTATACGTTATACGTAATACGTTATAAGTTATATGTCATAAGTTATACGATACATGTTATACGTTATACGAAATATGTAATACGTAATACGTTTTACGATATTCGTTATACGTTCTTCGTTACACGTTATACGTTATACGTTATGCGTTATACGTATTACGTTATTCGTGATACGTTATACGTTATACGTTATACGTTATACGGCATACGTTATACGTTATACGTTATACGTTATACGTTATACGTTATACGTTATACGTTATACGTTATACGTTATACGTTATACGTTATACGTTATACGTTATACGTTATACGTTATACGTTATACGTTATACGTTATACGTTATACGTTATACGTTATACGTCATACGTTATACGTCATACGTTATACGTCATACGTTATACGTTATACGTTATACGTTATGAGTTATACATTATACGTTATACGTTATACGTTAGACGTTATACGTTATACGTTATACGTTATACGTTATACGTTATACGTTATACGTTATACGTTATACGTTATACGTTATACGTTATACGTTATACGTTATACGTTATACGTTATACGTTATACGTTATACGTTATACGTTATACGTTATACGTTATACGTTATACGTTATACGTTATACGTTATACGTTATACGTTATACGTTATACGTTATACGTTATACGTTATACGTTATACGTTATACGTTATACGTTATACGTTATACGTTATACGTTATACGTTATACGTTATACGTTATACGTTATACGTTATACGTTATACGTTATACGTTATACGTTATACGTTATACGTTATACGTTATACGTTATACGTCATACGTTATACGTTATACGTTATACGTTATACGTTATACGTTATACGTGATAAGTTATACGTTACATGCTATACGTTATACGTTATACGTTATACGTTGTACGTTATACGTTATACGTTATTCGTGATACGTTATACGTTATACGTCATACGTTATACGTCATACGTTATTCGTTATACGTTATACGTTATACGTTATACGTTGTACGTTATACGTTATACGTTATACGTTATACGTTATACGTTATACGTTATACGTTATACGTTATACGTTATACGTTATACGTTATACGTTATTCTTTATACGTTATACGTTATACGTTATACGTTATACGTTATACGTTATACGTTATACGTTATACGTTATACGTTGTACGTTATACGTTATACGTTATACGTTATACGTTATACGTTATACGTTATACGTTATACGTTATACGTTATACGTTATACGTTATACGTTATACGTTATACGTTATACGTTATACGTTATACGTTATACGTAATAAGTTATACGTTACATGCTATACGTTATACGTTATACGTTATACGTTGTACGTTATACGTTATGCGTTATAAGTTATACGTTATACGTTATACGTTATACGTTATACGTTATACGTTATACGTTGTACGTTATACGTTATACGTTATACGTTATACGTTATACGTTATACGTTATACGTTATACGTTATACGTTGTACGTTATACGTTATACGTTATTCGTGATACGTTATACGTTATACGTCATACGTTATACGTCATACGTTATTCGTTATACGTTGTACGTTATACGTTATACGTTATACGTTATACGTTATACGTTATACGTTATACGTTATACGTTATACGTTATACGTTATACGTTATACGTTAGACGTTATACGTTATACGTTACACGTTATACCTTATAAATTATACGTTATACCTTATAAGTTATACGTCATAAGTTATACGATACACGTTATACGTTATTCGAAATATGTAATACGTAATACGTTTTACGATATTCGTTATACGTTCTTCGTTACACGTTATACGTTATACGTTATGCGTTATACGTTTTACGTTATTCGTGATACGTTATACGTTATACGTTATACGTTATACGTTATACGTTATACGTTATACGTTATACGACATACGTTATTCTTTATACGTTATACGTTATACGTTATACGTTATACGACATACGTTATACGTTATACGTTATACGTTATACGTTATAGGTTATACGTTATACGTCATAGATTATACGTTATACGTTATACGTTATACGTTATACGTTATACGTTATAGGTTATACGTTATACGTGAAACGTTATACGTTATACGTTATACGTTATACGTTATACGTTATACGTTATACGTTATACGTTATACGTTATACGTTATACGTTGTACGTTATACGTTATACGTTATACGTTATACGTTATACGTTATACGTTATACGTTATACGTTATACGTTGTACGTTATACGTTATACGTTATTCGTGATACGTTATACGTTATACGTCATACGTTATACGTCATACGTTATTCGTTATACGTTGTACGTTATACGTTATACGTTATACGTTATACGTTATACGTTATACGTTATACGTTATACGTTATACGTTATACGTTATACGTTAGACGTTATACGTTATACGTTACACGTTATACCTTATAAGTTATACGTTATACCTTATAAGTTATACGTCATAAGTTATACGATACACGTTATACGTTATTCGAAATATGTAATACGTAATACGTTTTACGATATTCGTTATACGTTCTTCGTTACACGTTATACGTTATACGTTATGCGTTATACGTTTTACGTTATTCGTGATACGTTATACGTTATACGTTATACGTTATACGGTATACGTTATACGTTATACGTTATACGTTATACGTTATACGTTATACGTTATACGTTATACGTTATACGTTATACGTTATATGCTATACGTTATACGTTATACGTTATACGTTGTACGTTATACGTTATACGTTATACGTTGTACGTTATACGTTATACGTTATACGTCATACGTTTTACGTCATACGTTATTCGTTATACGTTATACGTTATACGTTATACGTTATACGTTATACGTTATACGTTATTCTTTATACGTTATACGTTATACGTTATACGTTATACGTCATACGTTATACGTAATACGTGATAAGTTATACGTTATACGTTATACGTTATTCTTTATACGTTATACGTTATACGTTATACGTTATACGTCATACGTTATACGTTATACGTTATACGTTATACGTTATACGTCATACGTTATACGTAATACGTTATACGTTATACGTTATACGATATACGTTATACATTATACGTTATGCGTTATTCGTTATACGTTTTACGTTATACGTTACACGTAATTCGTAATACGTTATACCTGATAGGTTATACGTTCTACGTTATACGTTATACGTTATACGTTATACGTTATACGTTATACGTTATATGTTATACGTTATACGTTATACGTTATACGTTACATGCTATACGTTATACGTTATACGTTATACGTTATACGTTATACGTTATACGTTATACGTTGTACGTTATACGTTATACGTTATACGTTATACGTTATACGTTATACGTTATACGTTATACGTTATACGTTATACGTTATACGTTATACGTCATACGTTATACGTTATACGTTATACGTTATACGTTATACGTTATACGTTATTCGTTACACGTTATACGTTATACGTTATTCGTTATACGTTATACGTTATACGTTATACGTTATACGTTATACGTTATACGTAATACGTTATACGTTATACGTTATACGTTATACGTTATACGTTATACGTTATACGTTATACGTTATACGTTATACGTAATACGTGATAAGTTATACGTTATACGTTATACGTTATTCTTTATACGTTATACGTTATACGTTATACGTTATACGTCATACGTTATACGTTATACGTTATACGTTATACGTTATACGTTATACGTTATACGTTATACGTTATACGTTCTACGTTATACGTTGTACGTTAGACGTTATACGTTATACGTTATACGTTATACGTTATACGTTATACGTGATAAGTTATACGTTACATGCTATACGTTATACGTTATACGTTGTACGTTATACGTTATACGTTATACGTTATACGTTATACGTTATACGTCATACGTTATACGTCATACGTTATTCGTTATACGTTATACGTTATACGTTATACGATATACGTTATACGTTATTCTTTATACGTTATACGTTATACGTTATACGTTATACGTTATACGTTATACGTCATACGTTATACGTAATACGTGATAAGTTATACGTTATACGTTATACGTTATTCTTTATACGTTATACGTTATACGTTATACGTTATACGTCATACGTTATACGTTATACGTTATACGTTATACGTTATACGTTATACGTTATACGTAATACGTTATACGTTATACGTTATACGATATACGTTATACCTTATAAGTTATACGTTATACCTTATAAGTTATACGTCATAAGTTATACGATACACGTTATACGTTATTCGAAATATGTAATACGTAATACGTTTTACGATATTCGTTATACGTTCTTCGTTACACGTTATACGTTATACGTTATGCGTTATACGTTTTACGTTATTCGTGATACGTTATACGTTATACGTTATACGTTATACGGTATACGTTATACGTTATACGTTATGCGTTATACGTTATACGTTATACGTTATACGTTATACGTTATACGTTATACGTTATATGCTATACGTTATACGTTATACGTTATACGTTGTACGTTATACGTTATACGTTATACGTTGTACGTTATACGTTATACGTTATACGTCATACGTTTTACGTCATACGTTATTCGTTATACGTTATACGTTATACGTTATACGTTATACGTTATACGTTATACGTTATTCTTTATACGTTATACGTTATACGTTATACGTTATACGTCATACGTTATACGTAATACGTGATAAGTTATACGTTATACGTTATACGTTATTCTTTATACGTTATACGTTATACGTTATACGTTATACGTCATACGTTATACGTTATACGTTATACGTTATACGTTATACGTCATACGTTATACGTAATACGTTATACGTTATACGTTATACGATATACGTTATACATTATACGTTATGCGTTATTCGTTATACGTTTTACGTTATACGTTACACGTAATTCGTAATACGTTATACCTGATAGGTTATACGTTCTACGTTATACGTTATACGTTATACGTTATACGTTATACGTTATACGTTATACGTTATATGTTATACGTTATACGTTATACGTTATACGTTACATGCTATACGTTATACGTTATACGTTATACGTTATACGTTATACGTTATACGTTATACGTTGTACGTTATACGTTATACGTTATACGTTATACGTTATACGTTATACGTTATACGTTATACGTTATACGTTATACGTTATACGTTATACGTCATACGTTATACGTTATACGTTATACGTTATACGTTATACGTTATACGTTATTCGTTACACGTTATACGTTATACGTTATTCGTTATACGTTATACGTTATACGTTATACGTTATACGTTATACGTTATACGTAATACGTTATACGTTATACGTTATACGTTATACGTTATACGTTATACGTTATACGTTATACGTTATACGTTATACGTAATACGTGATAAGTTATACGTTATACGTTATACGTTATTCTTTATACGTTATACGTTATACGTTATACGTTATACGTCATACGTTATACGTTATACGTTATACGTTATACGTTATACGTTATACGTTATACGTTATACGTTGTACGTTATACGTTATACGTTGTACGTTAGACGTTATACGTTATACGTTATACGTTATACGTTATACGTTATACGTGATAAGTTATACGTTACATGCTATACGTTATACGTTATACGTTGTACGTTATACGTTATACGTTATACGTTATACGTTATACGTTATACGTTATACGTCATACGTTATACGTCATACGTTATTCGTTATACGTTATACGTTATACGTTATACGATATACGTTATACGTTATTCTTTATACGTTATACGTTATACGTTATACGTTATACGTCATACGTCATACGTTATACGTTATACGTTATACGTTATACGTTATACGTTATTCGTGAAACGTTATACGTTATACGTTGTACGTTATACGTTATACGTTATACGTTATACGTTATACGTTATACGTTATACGTTATACGTTATACGTTGTACGTTATACGTTATACGTTATACGTTATACGTTATACGTCATACGTTATACGTCATACGTTATACGTTATACGTTATACGTTATACGTCATACGTTATACGTTATACGTTATACGTTATACGTTATACGTTATACGTTATACGTTATACGTTATACGTTATACGTTATACGTTAGACGTTATACGTTATACGTTATACGTTATACGTTATACGTTATACGTTATACGTTATACGTTATACGTTATACGTTATACGTTATACGTTATACGTTAGACGTTATACGTTATACGTTATTCGTGATACGTTATACGTTATACGTCATACGTTATACGTCATACGTTATTCGTTATACGTTATACGTTATACGTTATACGTTATACGTTATACGTTATTCTTTATACGTTATACGTTATACGTTATACGTTATACGTCATACGTCATACGTTATACGTTATACGTTATACGTAATACGTTATACGTTATACGTTATACAATATACGTTATACGTTATACGTTATACGTTATTCGTTATACGTTAGACGTTATACGTTATACGTCATACGTTATACGTTATACGTTATACGTTATACGTTATACGTTATACGTTATACGTTATATGTTATACGTTATACGTTATACGTTATACGTTACATGCTATACGTTATACGTTATACGTTATACGTTATACGTTATACGTTATACGTTATACGTTATACGTTGAACGTTATACGTTATACGTTATACGTTATACGTTATACGTTATACGTTATACGTTATACGTTATACGTTATACGTTATACGTTATACGTCATACGTTATACGTTATTCGTTATACGTTAGACGTTATACGTTATACGTCATACGTTATACGTTATACGTTATACGTTATACGTTATACGTTATACGTTATACGTTATATGTTATACGTTATACGTTATACGTTATACGTTACATGCTATACGTTATACGTTATACGTTATACGTTATACGTTATACGTTATACGTTATACGTTATACGTTGAACGTTATACGTTATACGTTATACGTTATACGTTATATGTTATACGTTATACGTTATACGTTATACGTTACATGCTATACGTTATACGTTATACGTTATACGTTATACGTTATACGTTATACGTTATACGTTATACGTTATACGTTATACGTTATACGTTATATGTAATACGTTATTCTTTATACGTTATACGTTATACGTTATACGTTATACGACATACGTTATTCTTTATACGTTATACGTTATACGTTATACGTTATACGACATACGTTATACGTTATACGTTATACGTTATACGTTATAGGTTATACGTTATACGTCATAGATTATACGTTATACGTTATACGTTATACGTTATACGTTATACGTTATACGTTATACGTTATACTTTATACGTTATACGTTATACGTCATACGTTATACGTTATACGTTATACGTTATACGTTATGCGTTATACGTTATAGGTTATACGTTATACGTTATACGTCATACGTTATACGTTATACGTTATACGTTATACGTTATACGTGAAACGTTATACGTTATACGTTATACGTTATACGTTATACGTTATACGTTATACGTTATATGTTATACGTTATACGTTATACGTTATACGTTGTACGTTATACGTTATACGTTATACGTTATACGTTATACGTTATACGTTATACGTTATACGTTATACGTTATACGTTATACGTTATACGTAATTCGTAATACGTTATACCTGATACGTTATACGTTCTACGTTATACGTTATACGTTATACGTTATACGTTATACGTTATACGTTATACGTTATACGTAATACGTAATAAGTTATACGTTATACGTTATACGTTATTCTTTATACGTTATACTTTATACGTTATACGTTATACGTCATACGTTATACGTTATACGTTATGCGTTATACGTTATACGTTATACGTTATAGGTTATACGTTATACGTCATAGATTATACGTTATACGTTATACGTTATACGTTATACGTTATACGTTATACGTTATACGTTATACTTTATACGTTATACGTTATACGTCATACGTTATACGTTATACGTTATACGTTATACGTTATGCGTTATACGTTATAGGTTATACGTTATACGTTATACGTTATACGTTATACGTTATACGTTATACGTTATACGTTATACGTTGTACGTTATACGTTATACGTTATACGTTATACGTTATACGTTATACGTTATACGTGAAACGTTATACGTTATACGTTATACGTTATACGTGAAACGTTATACGTTATACGTTATACGTTATACGTTATACGTTATACGTTATACGTTATATGTTATACGTTATACGTTATACGTTATACGTTGTACGTTATACGTTATACGTTATACGTTATACGTTATACGTTATACGTTATACGTTATACGTTATACGTTATACGTAATTCGTAATACGTTATACCTGATACGTTATACGTTCTACGTTATACGTTATACGTTATACGTTATACGTTATACGTTATACGTTATACGTTATACGTAATACGTAATAAGTTATACGTTATACGTTATACGTTATTCTTTATACGTTATACTTTATACGTTATACGTTATACGTCATACGTTATACGTTATACGTTATGCGTTATACGTTATAGGTTATACGTTATACGTTATACGTTATACGTTATACGTTATACGTGAAACGTTATACGTTATACGTTATACGTTATACGTGAAACGTTATACGTTATACGTTATACGTTATATGTTATTCGTTACACGTTATACGTTATACGTTATTCGTTATACGTTATACGTTATACGTTATACGTTATACGTTATATGTTATACGTAATACGTTATACGTTATACGTTATACGTTATACGTTATACGTTATACGTTATACGTTATACGTTATACGTGAAACGTTATACGTTATACGTTATACGTTATACGTGAAACGTTATACGTTATACGTTATACGGTATACGTGAAACGTTATACGTTATACGTTATACGTTATATGTTATTCGTTACACGTTATACGTTATATGTTATTCGTTATACGTTATACGTTATACGTTATACGTTATACGTTATACGTTATACGTTATACGTAATACGTTATACGTTATACGTTATACGTTATACGTTATACGTTATACGTTATACGTTATACGTTATACGTTAGACGTTATACGTTATACGTTATACGTTATACGTTAGACGTTATACGTTATACGTTATACGTTATACGTTATACGTTATACGTTATACGTTATACGTTATACGTTATACGTTATACGTTATACGTTATACGTTATACGTTATACGTTATACGTTATACGTAATAAGTTATACGTTACATGCTATACGTTATACGTTATACGTTATACGTTGTACGTTATACGTTATACGTTATAAGTTATACGTTATACGTTATACGTCATACGTTATACGTCATACGTTATTCGTTATACGTTATACGTTGTACGTTATACGTTATACGTTATACGTTATACGTTATACTTTATACGTTATACGTTATACGAAATATGTAATACGTAATGCGTTTTACGATATTCGTTATACGTTCTTCGTTACACGTTATACGTTATACGTTTTGCGTTATACGTTTTACGTTATTCGTGATACGTTATACGTTATACGTTATACGTTATACGTTATACGGTATACGTTATACGTTATACGTTATACGTTATACGCTATACGTTATATGTTATACGCTATACGTTATACGTAATATGCAATGCTTCATACGTTTTACGTTATTCGTTATACGTTTTTCGTTACAAGTTAAACGTTATACGTTATACGTTATAAGTTATATGTCATAAGTTATACGATACATGTTATACGTTATACGAAATATGTAATACGTAATACGTTTTACGATATTCGTTATACGTTCTTCGTTACACGTTATACGTTATACGTTATGCGTTATACGTATTACGTTATTCGTGATACGTTATACGTTATACGTTATCCGTTATACGGCATACGTTATACGTTATACGTTATACGTTATACGTTATACGTTATACGTTATACGTTATACGTTATACGTTATACGTTATACGTTATACGTTATACGTTATACGTTATACGTTATACGTTATACGATATACGTTATACGTTATACGTTATACGTTATACGTTATACGTTATACGTTATACGTTATACGTTATACGTTATACGTTATACGTTATACGTTATACGTTATACTTTATACGTAATACGTGATAAGTTATACGTTATACGTTATACGTTATTCTTTATACGTTATACGTTATACGTTATACGTTATACGTCATACGTTATACGTTATACGTTATACGTTATACGTTATACGTTATACGTTATACGTTATACGTTATACGTTATACGTTATACGTTATACGTTATACGTGAAACGTTATACGTTATACGTTATACGTTATACGTTATACGTTATACGTTATACGTTATATGTTATACGTTATACGTTATACGTTATACGTTGTACGTTATACGTTATACGTTATACGTTATACGTTATACGTTATACGTTATACGTTATACGTTATACGTTATACGTAATTCGTAATACGTTATACCTGATACGTTATACGTTCTACGTTATACGTTATACGTTATACGTTATACGTTATACGTTATACGTTATACGTTATACGTAATACGTAATAAGTTATACGTTATACGTTATACGTTATTCTTTATACGTTATACTTTATACGTTATACGTTATACGTCATACTTTATACGTTATACGTTATGCGTTATACGTTATACGTTATACGTTATAGGTTATACGTTATGCGTCATAGATTATACGTTATACGTTATACGTTATACGTTATACGTTATACGTTATACGTTATACGTTATACGTTATACTTTATACGTTATACGTTATACGTTATACGTTATACGTTGTACGTTATACGTTATACGTTATACGTTATACGTTATACGTTATACGTTATACGTCAAACGTTATACGTTATACGTTATACGTTATACGTGAAACGTTATACGTTATACGTTATACGTTATACGTTATACGTTATACGTTATACGTTATATGTTATACGTTATACGTTATACGTTATACGTTGTACGTTATACGTTATACGTTATACGTTATACGTTATACGTTATACGTTATACGTTATACGTTATACGTTATACGTAATTCGTAATACGTTATACCTGATACGTTATACGTTCTACGTTATACGTTATACGTTATACGTTATACGTTATACGTTATACGTTATACGTTATACGTAATACGTAATAAGTTATACGTTATACGTTATACGTTATTCTTTATACGTTATACTTTATACGTTATACGTTATACGTCATACGTTATACGTTATACGTTATGCGTTATACGTTATAGGTTATACGTTATACGTTATACGTTATACGTTATACGTTATACGTGAAACGTTATACGTTATACGTTATACGTTATACGTGAAACGTTATACGTTATACGTTATACGTTATATGTTATTCGTTACACGTTATACGTTATACGTTATTCGTTATACGTTATACGTTATACGTTATACGTTATACGTTATATGTTATACGTAATACGTTATACGTTATACGTTATACGTTATACGTTATACGTTATACGTTATACGTTATACGTGAAACGTTATACGTTATACGTTATACGTTATACGTGAAACGTTATACGTTATACGTTATACGGTATACGTGAAACGTTATACGTTATACGTTATACGTTATATGTTATTCGTTACACGTTATACGTTATATGTTATTCGTTATACGTTATACGTTATACGTTATACGTTATACGTTATACGTTATACGTTATACGTAATACGTTATACGTTATACGTTATACGTTATACGTTATACGTTATACGTTATACGTTATACGTTATACGTTAGACGTTATACGTTATACGTTATACGTTATACGTTAGACGTTATACGTTATACGTTATACGTTATACGTTATACGTTATACGTTATACGTTATACGTTATACGTTATACGTTATACGTTATACGTTATACGTTATACGTTATACGTTATACGTTATACGTAATAAGATATACGTTACATGCTATACGTTATACGTTATACGTTATACGTTGTACGTTATACGTTATACGTTATAAGTTATACGTTATACGTTATACGTCATACGTTATACGTCATACGTTATTCGTTATACGTTATACGTTGTACGTTATACGTTATACGTTATACGTTATACGTTATACTTTATACGTTATACGTTATACGAAATATGTAATACGTAATGCGTTTTACGATATTCGTTATACGTTCTTCGTTACACGTTATACGTTATACGTTTTGCGTTATACGTTTTACGTTATTCGTGATACGTTATACGTTATACGTTATACGTTATACGTTATACGGTATACGTTATACGTTATACGTTATACGTTATACGCTATACGTTATATGTTATACGCTATACGTTATACGTAATATGCAATGCTTCATACGTTTTACGTTATTCGTTATACGTTTTTCGTTACAAGTTAAACGTTATACGTTATACGTTATAAGTTATATGTCATAAGTTATACGATACATGTTATACGTTATACGAAATATGTAATACGTAATACGTTTTACGATATTCGTTATACGTTCTTCGTTACACGTTATACGTTATACGTTATGCGTTATACGTATTACGTTATTCGTGATACGTTATACGTTATACGTTATCCGTTATACGGCATACGTTATACGTTATACGTTATACGTTATACGTTATACGTTATACGTTATACGTTATACGTTATACGTTATACGTTATACGTTATACGTTATACGTTATACGTTATACGTTATACGTTATACGTTATACGATATACGTTATACGTTATACGTTATACGTTATACGTTATACGTTATACGTTATACGTTATACGTTATACGTTATACGTTATACGTTATACGTTATACGTTATACGTTATACGTAATACGTGATAAGTTATACGTTATACGTTATACGTTATTCTTTATACGTTATACGTTATACGTTATACGTTATACGTCATACGTTATACGTTATACGTTATACGTTATACGTTATACGTTATACGTTATACGTTATACGTTATACGTTATACGTTATACGTTAGACGTTATACGTTATACGTTATACGTTATACGTTATACGTTATACGTGATAAGTTATACGTTACATGCTATACGTTATACGTTATACGTTGTACGTTATACGTTATACGTTATACGTTATACGTTATACGTTATACGTCATACGTTATACGTCATACGTTATTCGTTATACGTTATACGTTATACGTTATACGTTATACGTTATACGTTATTCTTTATACGTTATACGTTATACGTTATACGTTATACGTCATACGTCATACGTTATACGTTATACGTTATACGTTATACGTTATACGTTATACGTGAAACGTTATACGTTATACGTTGTACGTTATACGTTATACGTTATACGTTATACTTTATACGTTATACGTTATACGTTATACGTTATACGTTGTACGTTATACGTTATACGTTATACGTTATACGTTATACGTCATACGTTATAGGTCATACGTTATACGTTATACGCTATACGTTATATGTTATACGCTATACGTTATACGTAATATGTAATGCTTCATACGTTTTACGTTATTCGTTATACGTTTTTCGTTACAAGTTATACGTTATACGTAATACGTTATAAGTTATATGTCATAAGTTATACGATACATGTTATACGTTATACGAAATATGTAATACGTAATACGTTTTACGATATTCGTTATACGTTCTTCGTTACACGTTATACGTTATACGTTATGCGTTATACGTATTACGTTATTCGTGATACGTTATACGTTATACGTTATACGTTATACGGCATACGTTATACGTTATACGTTATACGTTATACGTTATACGTTATACGTTATACGTTATACGTTATACGTTATACGTTATACGTTATACGTTATACGTTATACGTTATACGTTATACGTTATACGTTATACGTTATACGTTATACGTTATACGTTATACGTTATACGTCATACGTTATACGTCATACGTTATACGTCATACGTTATACGTTATACGTTATACGTTATGAGTTATACATTATACGTTATACGTTATACGTTAGACGTTATACGTTATACGTTATACGTTATACGTTATACGTTATACGTTATACGTTATACGTTATACGTTATACGTTATACGTTATACGTTATACGTTATACGTTATACGTTATACGTTATACGTTATACGTTATACGTTATACGTTATACGTTATACGTTATACGTTATACGTTATACGTTATACGTTATACGTTATACGTTATACGTTATACGTTATACGTTATACGTTATACGTTATACGTTATACGTTATACGTTATACGTTATACGTTATACGTTATACGTTATACGTTATACGTTATACGTTATACGTTATACGTTATACGTTATACGTTATACGTTATACGTCATACGTTATACGTTATACGTTATACGTTATACGTTATACGTTATACGTGATAAGTTATACGTTACATGCTATACGTTATACGTTATACGTTATACGTTGTACGTTATACGTTATACGTTATTCGTGATACGTTATACGTTATACGTCATACGTTATACGTCATACGTTATTCGTTATACGTTATACGTTATACGTTATACGTTATACGTTATACGTTATTCTTTATACGTTATACGTTATACGTTATACGTTATACGTTATACGTTATACGTTATAGGTTATACGTTGTACGTTATACGTTATACGTTGTACGTTGTACGTAATAAGTTATACGTTACATGCTATACGTTATACGTTATACGTTATACGTTATACGTTATACGTTATACGTTATACGTTATACGTTATACGTTATACGTTATACGTTATACGTTATACGTTATACGTTATACGTTATACGTTATACGTTATACGTTATACGTTATACGTTGTACGTTATACGTTATACGTTGTACGTTGTACGTAATAAGTTATACGTTACATGCTATACGTTATACGTTATACGTTATACGTTATACGTTATACGTTATACGTTATACGTTATACGTTATAGGTTATACGTTGTACGTTATAC
The DNA here is from genome assembly GCF_051014685.1 of Ptiloglossa arizonensis. Lineage (NCBI taxonomy): Eukaryota > Metazoa > Arthropoda > Insecta > Hymenoptera > Colletidae > Ptiloglossa > Ptiloglossa arizonensis. The sequence continues at coordinate 63,338 of NW_027478717.1, forward strand.
GTTATACGTTGTACGTTGTACGTAATAAGTTATACGTTACATGCTATACGTTATACGTTATACGTTATACGTTATACGTTATACGTTATACGTTATTCTTTATACGTTATACGTTATACGTTATACGTTATACGTTATACGTTATAGGTTATACGTTGTACGTAATAAGTTATACGTTACATGCTATACGTTATACGTTATACGTTATACGTTATACGTTATACGTTATACGTTATACGTTGTACGTTGTACGTAATAAGTTATACGTTACATGCTATACGTTATACGTTATACGTTATACGTTGTACGTTATACGTTATGCGTTATAAGTTATACGTTATACGTTATACGTTATACGTTATACGTTATACGTTGTACGTTATACGTTATACGTTATACGTTATACGTTATACGTTATACGTTATACGTTATACGTTATACGTTATACGACATACGTTATACGTTATACGTTATACGACATACGTTATTCTTTATACGTTATACGTTATACGTTATACGTTATACGACATACGTTATACGTTATACGTTATACGTTATACGTTATAGGTTATACGTTATACGTCATAGATTATACGTTATACGTTATACGTTATACGTCATACGTTATACGTTATAGGTTATACGTTATACGTGAAACGTTATACGTTATAAGTTATACGTTATACGTTATACGTTATACGTAATTCGTAATACGTTATACCTGATACGTTATACGTTCTACGTTATACGTTATACGTTATACGTTATACGTTATACGTTATACGTTATACGTTATACGTAATACGTAATAAGTTATACGTTATACGTTATACGTTATTCTTTATACGTTATACTTTATACGTTATACGTTATGCGTTATACGTTATAGGTTATACGTTATACGTTATACGTTATACGTTATACGTTATACGTTATACGTTATACGTGAAACGTTATACGTTATACGTTATACGTTATACGTGAAACGTTATACGTTATACGTTATACGGTATACGTGAAACGTTATACGTTATACGTTATACGTTATATGTTATTCGTTACACGTTATACGTTATATGTTATTCGTTATACGTTATACGTTATACGTTATACGTTATACGTTATACGTTATACGTTATACGTAATACGTTATACGTTATACGTTATACGTTATACGTTATACGTTATACGTTATACGTTATACGTTATACGTTAGACGTTATACGTTATACGTTATACGTTATACGTTAGACGTTATACGTTATACGTTATACGTTATACGTTATACGTTATACGTTATACGTTATACGTTATACGTTATACGTTATACGTTATACGTTATACGTTATACGTTATACGTTATACGTTATACGTTATACGTTATACGTTATACGTAATAAGATATACGTTACATGCTATACGTTATACGTTATACGTTATACGTTGTACGTTATACGTTATACGTTATAAGTTATACGTTATACGTTATACGTCATACGTTATACGTCATACGTTATTCGTTATACGTTATACGTTGTACGTTATACGTTATACGTTATACGTTATACGTTATACTTTATACGTTATACGTTATACGAAATATGTAATACGTAATGCGTTTTACGATATTCGTTATACGTTCTTCGTTACACGTTATACGTTATACGTTTTGCGTTATACGTTTTACGTTATTCGTGATACGTTATACGTTATACGTTATACGTTATACGTTATACGGTATACGTTATACGTTATACGTTATACGTTATACGCTATACGTTATATGTTATACGCTATACGTTATACGTAATATGCAATGCTTCATACGTTTTACGTTATTCGTTATACGTTTTTCGTTACAAGTTAAACGTTATACGTTATACGTTATAAGTTATATGTCATAAGTTATACGATACATGTTATACGTTATACGAAATATGTAATACGTAATACGTTTTACGATATTCGTTATACGTTCTTCGTTACACGTTATACGTTATACGTTATGCGTTATACGTATTACGTTATTCGTGATACGTTATACGTTATACGTTATCCGTTATACGGCATACGTTATACGTTATACGTTATACGTTATACGTTATACGTTATACGTTATACGTTATACGTTATACGTTATACGTTATACGTTATACGTTATACGTTATACGTTATACGTTATACGTTATACGTTATACGATATACGTTATACGTTATACGTTATACGTTATACGTTATACGTTATACGTTATACGTTATACGTTATACGTTATACGTTATACGTTATACGTTATACGTTATACGTTATACGTAATACGTTATTCGTTATACGTTATACGTTATACGTTATACGTTATACGTTATACGTTATACGTTATTCTTTATACGTTATACGTTATACGTTATACGTTATACGTCATACGTCATACGTTATACGTTATACGTTATACGTTATACGTTATACGTTATACGTGAAACGTTATACGTTATACGTTGTACGTTATACGTTATACGTTATACGTTATACTTTATACGTTGTACGTTATACGTTATACGTTATACGTTGTACGTTATACGTTATACGTTATACGTTATACGTTATACGTTATACGTTATACGTCATACGTTATAGGTCATATGTTATACGTTATACGCTATACGTTATATGTTATACGCTATACGTTATACGTAATATGTAATGCTTCATACGTTTTACGTTATTCGTTATACGTTTTTCGTTACAAGTTATACGTTATACGTAATACGTTATAAGTTATATGTCATAAGTTATACGATACATGTTATACGTTATACGAAATATGTAATACGTAATACGTTTTACGATATTCGTTATACGTTCTTCGTTACACGTTATACGTTATACGTTATGCGTTATACGTATTACGTTATTCGTGATACGTTATACGTTATACGTTATACGTTATACGGCATACGTTATACGTTATACGTTATACGTTATACGTTATACGTTATACGTTATACGTTATACGTTATACGTTATACGTTATACGTTATACGTTATACGTTATACGTTATACGTTATACGTTATACGTTATACGTTATACGTTATACGTTATACGTTATACGTCATACGTTATACGTCATACGTTATACGTCATACGTTATACGTTATACGTTATACGTTATGAGTTATACATTATACGTTATACGTTATACGTTAGACGTTATACGTTATACGTTATACGTTATACGTTATACGTTATACGTTATACGTTATACGTTATACGTTATACGTTATACGTTATACGTTATACGTTATACGTTATACGTTATACGTTATACGTTATACGTTATACGTTATACGTTATACGTTATACGTTATACGTTATACGTTATACGTTATACGTTATACGTTATACGTTATACGTTATACGTTATACGTTATACGTTATACGTTATACGTTATACGTTATACGTTATACGTTATACGTTATACGTTATACGTTATACGTTATACGTTATACGTTATACGTTATACGTTATACGTTATACGTTATACGTTATACGTTATACGTTATACGTTATACGTCATACGTTATACGTTATACGTTATACGTTATACGTTATACGTTATACGTGATAAGTTATACGTTACATGCTATACGTTATACGTTATACGTTATACGTTGTACGTTATACGTTATACGTTATTCGTGATACGTTATACGTTATACGTCATACGTTATACGTCATACGTTATTCGTTATACGTTATACGTTATACGTTATACGTTGTACGTTATACGTTATACGTTATACGTTATACGTTATACGTTATACGTTATACGTTATACGTTATACGTTATACGTTATACGTTATACGTTATTCTTTATACGTTATACGTTATACGTTATACGTTATACGTTATACGTTATACGTTATACGTTATACGTTATACGTTGTACGTTATACGTTATACGTTATACGTTATACGTTATACGTTATACGTTATACGTTATACGTTATACGTTATACGTTATACGTTATACGTTATACGTTATACGTTATACGTTATACGTTATACGTTATACGTAATAAGTTATACGTTACATGCTATACGTTATACGTTATACGTTATACGTTGTACGTTATACGTTATGCGTTATAAGTTATACGTTATACGTTATACGTTATACGTTATACGTTATACGTTATACGTTGTACGTTATACGTTATACGTTATACGTTATACGTTATACGTTATACGTTATACGTTATACGTTATACGTTGTACGTTATACGTTATACGTTATTCGTGATACGTTATACGTTATACGTCATACGTTATACGTCATACGTTATTCGTTATACGTTGTACGTTATACGTTATACGTTATACGTTATACGTTATACGTTATACGTTATACGTTATACGTTATACGTTATACGTTATACGTTATACGTTAGACGTTATACGTTATACGTTATACGTTACACGTTATACCTTATAAATTATACGTTATACCTTATAAGTTATACGTCATAAGTTATACGATACACGTTATACGTTATTCGAAATATGTAATACGTAATACGTTTTACGATATTCGTTATACGTTCTTCGTTACACGTTATACGTTATACGTTATGCGTTATACGTTTTACGTTATTCGTGATACGTTATACGTTATACGTTATACGTTATACGTTATACGTTATACGTTATACGACATACGTTATTCTTTATACGTTATACGTTATACGTTATACGTTATACGACATACGTTATACGTTATACGTTATACGTTATACGTTATAGGTTATACGTTATACGTCATAGATTATACGTTATACGTTATACGTTATACGTTATACGTTATACGTTATAGGTTATACGTTATACGTGAAACGTTATACGTTATACGTTATACGTTATACGTTATACGTTATACGTTATACGTTATACGTTATACGTTATACGTTATACGTTGTACGTTATACGTTATACGTTATACGTTATACGTTATACGTTATACGTTATACGTTATACGTTATACGTTGTACGTTATACGTTATACGTTATTCGTGATACGTTATACGTTATACGTCATACGTTATACGTCATACGTTATTCGTTATACGTTGTACGTTATACGTTATACGTTATACGTTATACGTTATACGTTATACGTTATACGTTATACGTTATACGTTATACGTTATACGTTAGACGTTATACGTTATACGTTACACGTTATACCTTATAAGTTATACGTTATACCTTATAAGTTATACGTCATAAGTTATACGATACACGTTATACGTTATTCGAAATATGTAATACGTAATACGTTTTACGATATTCGTTATACGTTCTTCGTTACACGTTATACGTTATACGTTATGCGTTATACGTTTTACGTTATTCGTGATACGTTATACGTTATACGTTATACGTTATACGGTATACGTTATACGTTATACGTTATACGTTATACGTTATACGTTATACGTTATACGTTATACGTTATACGTTATACGTTATATGCTATACGTTATACGTTATACGTTATACGTTGTACGTTATACGTTATACGTTATACGTTGTACGTTATACGTTATACGTTATACGTCATACGTTTTACGTCATACGTTATTCGTTATACGTTATACGTTATACGTTATACGTTATACGTTATACGTTATACGTTATTCTTTATACGTTATACGTTATACGTTATACGTTATACGTCATACGTTATACGTAATACGTGATAAGTTATACGTTATACGTTATACGTTATTCTTTATACGTTATACGTTATACGTTATACGTTATACGTCATACGTTATACGTTATACGTTATACGTTATACGTTATACGTCATACGTTATACGTAATACGTTATACGTTATACGTTATACGATATACGTTATACATTATACGTTATGCGTTATTCGTTATACGTTTTACGTTATACGTTACACGTAATTCGTAATACGTTATACCTGATAGGTTATACGTTCTACGTTATACGTTATACGTTATACGTTATACGTTATACGTTATACGTTATATGTTATACGTTATACGTTATACGTTATACGTTACATGCTATACGTTATACGTTATACGTTATACGTTATACGTTATACGTTATACGTTATACGTTGTACGTTATACGTTATACGTTATACGTTATACGTTATACGTTATACGTTATACGTTATACGTTATACGTTATACGTTATACGTTATACGTCATACGTTATACGTTATACGTTATACGTTATACGTTATACGTTATACGTTATTCGTTACACGTTATACGTTATACGTTATTCGTTATACGTTATACGTTATACGTTATACGTTATACGTTATACGTTATACGTAATACGTTATACGTTATACGTTATACGTTATACGTTATACGTTATACGTTATACGTTATACGTTATACGTTATACGTAATACGTGATAAGTTATACGTTATACGTTATACGTTATTCTTTATACGTTATACGTTATACGTTATACGTTATACGTCATACGTTATACGTTATACGTTATACGTTATACGTTATACGTTATACGTTATACGTTATACGTTATACGTTCTACGTTATACGTTGTACGTTAGACGTTATACGTTATACGTTATACGTTATACGTTATACGTTATACGTGATAAGTTATACGTTACATGCTATACGTTATACGTTATACGTTGTACGTTATACGTTATACGTTATACGTTATACGTTATACGTTATACGTCATACGTTATACGTCATACGTTATTCGTTATACGTTATACGTTATACGTTATACGATATACGTTATACGTTATTCTTTATACGTTATACGTTATACGTTATACGTTATACGTTATACGTTATACGTCATACGTTATACGTAATACGTGATAAGTTATACGTTATACGTTATACGTTATTCTTTATACGTTATACGTTATACGTTATACGTTATACGTCATACGTTATACGTTATACGTTATACGTTATACGTTATACGTTATACGTTATACGTAATACGTTATACGTTATACGTTATACGATATACGTTATACCTTATAAGTTATACGTTATACCTTATAAGTTATACGTCATAAGTTATACGATACACGTTATACGTTATTCGAAATATGTAATACGTAATACGTTTTACGATATTCGTTATACGTTCTTCGTTACACGTTATACGTTATACGTTATGCGTTATACGTTTTACGTTATTCGTGATACGTTATACGTTATACGTTATACGTTATACGGTATACGTTATACGTTATACGTTATGCGTTATACGTTATACGTTATACGTTATACGTTATACGTTATACGTTATACGTTATATGCTATACGTTATACGTTATACGTTATACGTTGTACGTTATACGTTATACGTTATACGTTGTACGTTATACGTTATACGTTATACGTCATACGTTTTACGTCATACGTTATTCGTTATACGTTATACGTTATACGTTATACGTTATACGTTATACGTTATACGTTATTCTTTATACGTTATACGTTATACGTTATACGTTATACGTCATACGTTATACGTAATACGTGATAAGTTATACGTTATACGTTATACGTTATTCTTTATACGTTATACGTTATACGTTATACGTTATACGTCATACGTTATACGTTATACGTTATACGTTATACGTTATACGTCATACGTTATACGTAATACGTTATACGTTATACGTTATACGATATACGTTATACATTATACGTTATGCGTTATTCGTTATACGTTTTACGTTATACGTTACACGTAATTCGTAATACGTTATACCTGATAGGTTATACGTTCTACGTTATACGTTATACGTTATACGTTATACGTTATACGTTATACGTTATACGTTATATGTTATACGTTATACGTTATACGTTATACGTTACATGCTATACGTTATACGTTATACGTTATACGTTATACGTTATACGTTATACGTTATACGTTGTACGTTATACGTTATACGTTATACGTTATACGTTATACGTTATACGTTATACGTTATACGTTATACGTTATACGTTATACGTTATACGTCATACGTTATACGTTATACGTTATACGTTATACGTTATACGTTATACGTTATTCGTTACACGTTATACGTTATACGTTATTCGTTATACGTTATACGTTATACGTTATACGTTATACGTTATACGTTATACGTAATACGTTATACGTTATACGTTATACGTTATACGTTATACGTTATACGTTATACGTTATACGTTATACGTTATACGTAATACGTGATAAGTTATACGTTATACGTTATACGTTATTCTTTATACGTTATACGTTATACGTTATACGTTATACGTCATACGTTATACGTTATACGTTATACGTTATACGTTATACGTTATACGTTATACGTTATACGTTGTACGTTATACGTTATACGTTGTACGTTAGACGTTATACGTTATACGTTATACGTTATACGTTATACGTTATACGTGATAAGTTATACGTTACATGCTATACGTTATACGTTATACGTTGTACGTTATACGTTATACGTTATACGTTATACGTTATACGTTATACGTTATACGTCATACGTTATACGTCATACGTTATTCGTTATACGTTATACGTTATACGTTATACGATATACGTTATACGTTATTCTTTATACGTTATACGTTATACGTTATACGTTATACGTCATACGTCATACGTTATACGTTATACGTTATACGTTATACGTTATACGTTATTCGTGAAACGTTATACGTTATACGTTGTACGTTATACGTTATACGTTATACGTTATACGTTATACGTTATACGTTATACGTTATACGTTATACGTTGTACGTTATACGTTATACGTTATACGTTATACGTTATACGTCATACGTTATACGTCATACGTTATACGTTATACGTTATACGTTATACGTCATACGTTATACGTTATACGTTATACGTTATACGTTATACGTTATACGTTATACGTTATACGTTATACGTTATACGTTATACGTTAGACGTTATACGTTATACGTTATACGTTATACGTTATACGTTATACGTTATACGTTATACGTTATACGTTATACGTTATACGTTATACGTTATACGTTAGACGTTATACGTTATACGTTATTCGTGATACGTTATACGTTATACGTCATACGTTATACGTCATACGTTATTCGTTATACGTTATACGTTATACGTTATACGTTATACGTTATACGTTATTCTTTATACGTTATACGTTATACGTTATACGTTATACGTCATACGTCATACGTTATACGTTATACGTTATACGTAATACGTTATACGTTATACGTTATACAATATACGTTATACGTTATACGTTATACGTTATTCGTTATACGTTAGACGTTATACGTTATACGTCATACGTTATACGTTATACGTTATACGTTATACGTTATACGTTATACGTTATACGTTATATGTTATACGTTATACGTTATACGTTATACGTTACATGCTATACGTTATACGTTATACGTTATACGTTATACGTTATACGTTATACGTTATACGTTATACGTTGAACGTTATACGTTATACGTTATACGTTATACGTTATACGTTATACGTTATACGTTATACGTTATACGTTATACGTTATACGTTATACGTCATACGTTATACGTTATACGTTATACGTTATACGTTATACGTTATACGTTATTCGTTACACGTCATACGTTATACGTTATTCGTTATACGTTATACGTTATACGTTATACGTTATACGTTATACGTTATACGTAATACGTTATACGTTATACGTTATACGTTATACGTTATACGTTATACGTTATACGTTATACGTTATACGTTATACGTTATACGTAATACGTGATAAGTTATACGTTATACGTTATACGTTATTCTTTATACGTTATACGTTATACGTTATACGTTATACGTCATACGTTATACGTTATACGTTATACGTTATACGTTATACGTTATACGTTATACGTTATACGTTATACGTTATACGTTATACGTTAGACGTTATACGTTATACGTTATACGTTATACGTTATACGTTATACGTGATAAGTTATACGTTACATGCTATACGTTATACGTTATACGTTGTACGTTATACGTTATACGTTATACGTTATACGTTATACGTTATACGTCATACGTTATACGTCATACGTTATTCGTTATACGTTATACGTTATACGTTATACGATATACGTTATACGTTATTCTTTATACGTTATACGTTATACGTTATACGTTATACGTCATACGTCATACGTTATACGTTATACGTTATACGTTATACGTTATACGTTATACGTTATACGTGAAACGTTATACGTTATACGTTGTACGTTATACGTTATACGTTATACGTTATACGTTATACGTTATACGTTATACGTTATACGTTATACGTTGTACGTTATACGTTATACGTTATACGTTATACGTTATACGTCATACGTTATACGTCATACGTTATACGTTATACGTTATACGTTATACGTCATACGTTATACGTTATACGTTATACGTTATACGTTATACGTTATACGTTATACGTTATACGTTATACGTTATACGTTATACGTTAGACGTTATACGTTATACGTTATACGTTATACGTTATACGTTATACGTTATACGTCATACGTTATACGTAATACGTGATAAGTTATACGTTATACGTTATACGTTATTCTTTATACGTTATACGTTATACGTTATACGTTATACGTCATACGTTATACGTTATACGTTATACGTTATACGTTATACGTTATACGTCATACGTTATACGTAATACGTTATACGTTATACGTTATACGATATACGTTATACATTATACGTTATGCGTTATTCGTTATACGTTTTACGTTATACGTTACACGTAATTCGTAATACGTTATACCTGATAGGTTATACGTTCTACGTTATACGTTATACGTTATACGTTATACGTTATACGTTATACGTTATACGTTATACGTTATATGTTATACGTTATACGTTATACGTTATACGTTACATGCTATACGTTATACGTTATACGTTATACGTTATACGTTATACGTTATACGTTATACGTTGTACGTTATACGTTATACGTTATACGTTATACGTTATACGTTATACGTTATACGTTATACGTTATACGTTATACGTTATACGTTATACGTCATACGTTATACGTTATACGTTATACGTTATACGTTATACGTTATACGTTATTCGTTACACGTTATACGTTATACGTTATTCGTTATACGTTATACGTTATACGTTATACGTTATACGTTATACGTTATACGTAATACGTTATACGTTATACGTTATACGTTATACGTTATACGTTATACGTTATACGTTATACGTTATACGTTATACGTTATACGTAATACGTGATAAGTTATACGTTATACGTTATACGTTATTCTTTATACGTTATACGTTATACGTTATACGTTATACGTCATACGTTATACGTTATACGTTATACGTTATACGTTATACGTTATACGTTATACGTTATACGTTATACGTTATACGTTATACGTTAGACGTTATACGTTATACGTTATACGTTATACGTTATACGTTATACGTTATACGTGATAAGTTATACGTTACATGCTATACGTTATACGTTATACGTTGTACGTTATACGTTATACGTTATACGTTATACGTTATACGTTATACGTCATACGTTATACGTCATACGTTATTCGTTATACGTTATACGTTATACGTTATACGATATACGTTATACGTTATACGTCATACGTTATACGTTATACGTTATACGTTATACGTCATACGTTATACGTTATACGTTATACGTTATACGTTATACGTTATACGTTATACGTTATACGTTATACGTTATACGTTATACGTTAGACGTTATACGTTATACGTTATACGTTATACGTTATACGTTATACGTTATACGTCATACGTTATACGTAATACGTGATAAGTTATACGTTATACGTTATACGTTATTCTTTATACGTTATACGTTATACGTTATACGTTATACGTCATACGTTATACGTTATACGTTATACGTTATACGTTATACGTCATACGTTATACGTAATACGTTATACGTTATACGTTATACGATATACGTTATACATTATACGTTATGCGTTATTCGTTATACGTTTTACGTTATACGTTACACGTAATTCGTAATACGTTATACCTGATAGGTTATACGTTCTACGTTATACGTTATACGTTATACGTTATACGTTATACGTTATACGTTATACGTTATACGTTATACGTTATACGTTATATGTTATACGTTATACGTTATACGTTATACGTTACATGCTATACGTTATACGTTATACGTTATACGTTATACGTTATACGTTATACGTTATACGTTGTACGTTATACGTTATACGTTATACGTTATACGTTATACGTTATACGTTATACGTTATACGTTATACGTTATACGTTATACGTTATACGTCATACGTTATACGTTATACGTTATACGTTATACGTTATACGTTATACGTTATTCGTTACACGTTATACGTTGTACGTTATTCGTTATACGTTATACGTTATACGTTATACGTTATACGTTATACGTTATACGTAATACGTTATACGTTATACGTTATACGTTATACGTTATACGTTATACGTTATACGTTATACGTTATACGTTATACGTTATACGTAATACGTGATAAGTTATACGTTATACGTTATACGTTATTCTTTATACGTTATACGTTATACGTTATACGTTATACGTCATACGTTATACGTTATACGTTATACGTTATACGTTATACGTTATACGTTATACGTTATACGTTATACGTTATACGTTATACGTTAGACGTTATACGTTATACGTTATACGTTATACGTTATACGTTATACGTGATAAGTTATACGTTACATGCTATACGTTATACGTTATACGTTGTACGTTATACGTTATACGTTATACGTTATACGTTATACGTTATACGTCATACGTTATACGTTATACCTGATAGGTTATACGTTCTACGTTATACGTTATACGTTATACGTTATACGTTATACGTTATACGTTATATGTTATACGTTATACGTTATACGTTATACGTTACATGCTATACGTTATACGTTATACGTTATACGTTATACGTTATACGTTATACGTTATACGTTGTACGTTATACGTTATACGTTATACGTTATACGTTATACGTTATACGTTATACGTTATACGTTATACGTTATACGTTATACGTTATACGTCATACGTTATACGTTATACGTTATACGTTATACGTTATACGTTATACGTTATTCGTTACACGTTATACGTTATACGTTATTCGTTATACGTTATACGTTATACGTTATACGTTATACGTTATACGTTATACGTAATACGTTATACGTTATACGTTATACGTTATACGTTATACGTTATACGTTATACGTTATACGTTATACGTTATACGTAATACGTGATAAGTTATACGTTATACGTTATACGTTATTCTTTATACGTTATACGTTATACGTTATACGTTATACGTCATACGTTATACGTTATACGTTATACGTTATACGTTATACGTTATACGTTATACGTTATACGTTATACGTTATACGTTATACGTTGTACGTTAGACGTTATACGTTATACGTTATACGTTATACGTTATACGTTATACGTGATAAGTTATACGTTACATGCTATACGTTATACGTTATACGTTGTACGTTATACGTTATACGTTATACGTTATACGTTATACGTTATACGTCATACGTTATACGTCATACGTTATTCGTTATACGTTATACGTTATACGTTATACGATATACGTTATACGTTATTCTTTATACGTTATACGTTATACGTTATACGTTATACGTTATACGTTATACGTCATACGTTATACGTAATACGTGATAAGTTATACGTTATACGTTATACGTTATTCTTTATACGTTATACGTTATACGTTATACGTTATACGTCATACGTTATACGTTATACGTTATACGTTATACGTTATACGTTATACGTTATACGTAATACGTTATACGTTATACGTTATACGATATACGTTATACCTTATAAGTTATACGTTATACCTTATAAGTTATACGTCATAAGTTATACGATACACGTTATACGTTATTCGAAATATGTAATACGTAATACGTTTTACGATATTCGTTATACGTTCTTCGTTACACGTTATACGTTATACGTTATGCGTTATACGTTTTACGTTATTCGTGATACGTTATACGTTATACGTTATACGTTATACGGTATACGTTATACGTTATACGTTATGCGTTATACGTTATACGTTATACGTTATACGTTATACGTTATACGTTATACGTTATATGCTATACGTTATACGTTATACGTTATACGTTGTACGTTATACGTTATACGTTATACGTTGTACGTTATACGTTATACGTTATACGTGATACGTTTTACGTCATACGTTATTCGTTATACGTTATACGTTATACGTTATACGTTATACGTTATACGTTATACGTTATACGTTATACGTTATACGTTATACGTTATACGTTATACGTTATACGTTATACGTTATACGTCATACGTTATACGTTATACGTTATACGTTATACGTTATACGTTATACGTTATTCGTTACACGTTATACGTTATACGTTATTCGTTATACGTTATACGTTATACGTTATACGTTATACGTTATACGTTATACGTAATACGTTATACGTTATACGTTATACGTTATACGTTATACGTTATACGTTATACGTTATACGTTATACGTTATACGTTATACGTAATACGTGATAAGTTATACGTTATACGTTATACGTAATACGTGATAAGTTATACGTTATACGTTATACGTTATTCTTTATACGTTATACGTTATACGTTATACGTTATACGTCATACGTTATACGTTATACGTTATACGTTATACGTTATACGTTATACGTTATACGTTATACGTTGTACGTTATACGTTATACGTTATACGTTACACGTAATTCGTAATACGTTATACCTGATAGGTTATACGTTCTACGTTATACGTTATACGTTATACGTTATACGTTATACGTTATACGTCATACGTTATACGTAATACGTTATACGTTATACGTTATACGATATACGTTATACATTATACGTTATGCGTTATTCGTTATACGTTTTACGTTATACGTTACACGTAATTCGTAATACGTTATACCTGATAGGTTATACGTTCTACGTTATACGTTATACGTTATACGTTATACGTTATACGTTATACGTTATACGTTATACGTTATATGTTATACGTTATACGTTATACGTTATACGTTACATGCTATACGTTATACGTTATACGTTATACGTTATACGTTATACGTTATACGTTATACGTTGTACGTTATACGTTATACGTTATACGTTATACGTTATACGTTATACGTTATACGTTATACGTTATACGTTATACGTTATACGTTATACGTCATACGTTATACGTTATACGTTATACGTTATACGTTATACGTTATACGTTATTCGTTACACGTTATACGTTATACGTTATTCGTTATACGTTATACGTTATACGTTATACGTTATACGTTATACGTTATACGTAATACGTTATACGTTATACGTTATACGTTATACGTTATACGTTATACGTTATACGTTATACGTTATACGTTATACGTAATACGTGATAAGTTATACGTTATACGTTATACGTTATTCTTTATACGTTATACGTTATACGTTATACGTTATACGTCATACGTTATACGTTATACGTTATACGTTATACGTTATACGTTATACGTTATACGTTATACGTTGTACGTTATACGTTATACGTTGTACGTTAGACGTTATACGTTATACGTTATACGTTATACGTTATACGTTATACGTGATAAGTTATACGTTACATGCTATACGTTATACGTTATACGTTGTACGTTATACGTTATACGTTATACGTTATACGTTATACGTTATACGTCATACGTTATACGTCATACGTTATTCGTTATACGTTATACGTTATACGTTATACGATATACGTTATACGTTATTCTTTATACGTTATACGTTATACGTTATACGTTATACGTCATACGTCAAACGTTATACGTTATACGTTATACGTTATACGTTATACGTTATTCGTGAAACGTTATACGTTATACGTTGTACGTTATACGTTATACGTTATACGTTATACGTTATACGTTATACGTTATACGTTATACGTTATACGTTGTACGTTATACGTTATACGTTATACGTTATACGTTATACGTCATACGTTATACGTCATACGTTATACGTTATACGTTATACGTTATACGTCATACGTTATACGTTATACGTTATACGTTATACGTTATACGTTATACGTTATACGTTATACGTTATACGTTATACGTTATACGTTAGACGTTATACGTTATACGTTATACGTTATACGTTATACGTTATACGTTATACGTTATACGTTATACGTTATACGTTATACGTTATACGTTATACGTTAGACGTTATACGTTATACGTTATTCGTGATACGTTATACGTTATACGTCATACGTTATACGTCATACGTTATTCGTTATACGTTATACGTTATACGTTATACGTTATACGTTATACGTTATTCTTTATACGTTATACGTTATACGTTATACGTTATACGTCATACGTCATACGTTATACGTTATACGTTATACGTAATACGTTATACGTTATACGTTATACAATATACGTTATACGTTATACGTTATACGTTATTCGTTATACGTTAGACGTTATACGTTATACGTCATACGTTATACGTTATACGTTATACGTTATACGTTATACGTTATACGTTATACGTTATATGTTATACGTTATACGTTATACGTTATACGTTACATGCTATACGTTATACGTTATACGTTATACGTTATACGTTATACGTTATACGTTATACGTTATACGTTGTACGTTATACGTTATACGTTATACGTTATACGTTATACGTTATACGTTATACGTTATACGTTATACGTTATACGTTATACGTTATACGTCATACGTTATACGTTATACGTTATACGTTATACGTTATACGTTATACGTTATTCGTTACACGTCATACGTTATACGTTATTCGTTATACGTTATACGTTATACGTTATACGTTATACGTTATACGTTATACGTAATACGTTATACGTTATACGTTATACGTTATACGTTATACGTTATACGTTATACGTTATACGTTATACGTTATACGTTATACGTAATACGTGATAAGTTATACGTTATACGTTATACGTTATTCTTTATACGTTATACGTTATACGTTATACGTTATACGTCATACGTTATACGTTATACGTTATACGTTATACGTTATACGTTATACGTTATACGTTATACGTTATACGTTATACGTTATACGTTAGACGTTATACGTTATACGTTATACGTTATACGTTATACGTTATACGTTATACGTGATAAGTTATACGTTACATGCTATACGTTATACGTTATACGTTGTACGTTATACGTTATACGTTATACGTTATACGTTATACGTTATACGTCATACGTTATACGTCATACGTTATTCGTTATACGTTATACGTTATACGTTATACGATATACGTTATACGTTATTCTTTATACGTTATACGTTATACGTTATACGTTATACGTCATACGTCATACGTTATACGTTATACGTTATACGTTATACGTTATACGTTATACGTTATACGTGAAACGTTATACGTTATACGTTGTACGTTATACGTTATACGTTATACGTTATACGTTATACGTTATACGTTATACGTTATACGTTATACGTTGTACGTTATACGTTATACGTTATACGTTATACGTTATACGTCATACGTTATACGTCATACGTTATACGTTATACGTTATACGTTATACGTCATACGTTATACGTTATACGTTATACGTTATACGTTATACGTTATACGTTATACGTTATACGTTATACGTTATACGTTATACGTTAGACGTTATACGTTATACGTTATACGTTATACGTTATACGTTATACGTTATACGTCATACGTTATACGTAATACGTGATAAGTTATACGTTATACGTTATACGTTATTCTTTATACGTTATACGTTATACGTTATACGTTATACGTCATACGTTATACGTTATACGTTATACGTTATACGTTATACGTCATACGTTATACGTAATACGTTATACGTTATACGTTATACGATATACGTTATACATTATACGTTATGCGTTATTCGTTATACGTTTTACGTTATACGTTACACGTAATTCGTAATACGTTATACCTGATAGGTTATACGTTCTACGTTATACGTTATACGTTATACGTTATACGTTATACGTTATACGTTATACGTTATACGTTATACGTTATATGTTATACGTTATACGTTATACGTTATACGTTACATGCTATACGTTATACGTTATACGTTATACGTTATACGTTATACGTTATACGTTATACGTTGTACGTTATACGTTATACGTTATACGTTATACGTTATACGTTATACGTTATACGTTATACGTTATACGTTATACGTTATACGTTATACGTCATACGTTATACGTTATACGTTATACGTTATACGTTATACGTTATACGTTATTCGTTACACGTTATACGTTATACGTTATTCGTTATACGTTATACGTTATACGTTATACGTTATACGTTATACGTTATACGTAATACGTTATACGTTATACGTTATACGTTATACGTTATACGTTATACGTTATACGTTATACGTTATACGTTATACGTTATACGTTATACGTAATACGTGATAAGTTATACGTTATACGTTATACGTTATTCTTTATACGTTATACGTTATACGTTATACGTTATACGTCATACGTTATACGTTATACGTTATACGTTATACGTTATACGTTATACGTTATACGTTATACGTTATACGTTATACGTTATACGTTAGACGTTATACGTTATACGTTATACGTTATACGTTATACGTTATACGTGATAAGTTATACGTTACATGCTATACGTTATACGTTATACGTTGTACGTTATACGTTATACGTTATACGTTATACGTTATACGTTATACGTCATACGTTATACGTCATACGTTATTCGTTATACGTTATACGTTATACGTTATACGATATACGTTATACGTTATACGTCATACGTTATACGTTATACGTTATACGTTATACGTCATACGTTATACGTTATACGTTATACGTTATACGTTATACGTTATACGTTATACGTTATACGTTATACGTTATACGTTATACGTTAGACGTTATACGTTATACGTTATACGTTATACGTTATACGTTATACGTTATACGTCATACGTTATACGTAATACGTGATAAGTTATACGTTATACGTTATACGTTATTCTTTATACGTTATACGTTATACGTTATACGTTATACGTCATACGTTATACGTTATACGTTATACGTTATACGTTATACGTCATACGTTATACGTAATACGTTATACGTTATACGTTATACGATATACGTTATACATTATACGTTATGCGTTATTCGTTATACGTTTTACGTTATACGTTACACGTAATTCGTAATACGTTATACCTGATAGGTTATACGTTCTACGTTATACGTTATACGTTATACGTTATACGTTATACGTTATACGTTATACGTTATACGTTATACGTTATATGTTATACGTTATACGATATACGTTATACGTTACATGCTATACGTTATACGTTATACGTTATACGTTATACGTTATACGTTATACGTTATACGTTGTACGTTATACGTTATACGTTATACGTTATACGTTATACGTTATACGTTATACGTTATACGTTATACGTTATACGTTATACGTTATACGTCATACGTTATACGTTATACGTTATACGTTATACGTTATACGTTATACGTTATTCGTTACACGTTATACGTTGTACGTTATTCGTTATACGTTATACGTTATACGTTATACGTTATACGTTATACGTTATACGTAATACGTTATACGTTATACGTTATACGTTATACGTTATACGTTATACGTTATACGTTATACGTTATACGTTATACGTTATACGTAATACGTGATAAGTTATACGTTATACGTTATACGTTATTCTTTATACGTTATACGTTATACGTTATACGTTATACGTCATACGTTATACGTTATACGTTATACGTTATACGTTATACGTTATACGTTATACGTTATACGTTATACGTTATACGTTATACGTTAGACGTTATACGTTATACGTTATACGTTATACGTTATACGTTATACGTGATAAGTTATACGTTACATGCTATACGTTATACGTTATACGTTGTACGTTATACGTTATACGTTATACGTTATACGTTATACGTTATACGTCATACGTTATACGTCATACGTTATTCGTTATACGTTATACGTTATACGTTATACGATATACGTTATACGTTATTCTTTATACGTTATACGTTATACGTTATACGTTATACGTCATACGTCATACGTTATACGTTATACGTTATACGTTATACGTTATACGTTATACGTGAAACGTTATACGTTATACGTTGTACGTTATACGTTATACGTTATACGTTATACGTTATACGTTATACGTTATACGTTATACGTTATACGTTGTACGTTATACGTTATACGTTATACGTTATACGTTATACGTCATACGTTATACGTCATACGTTATACGTTATACGTTATACGTTATACGTCATACGTTATACGTTATACGTTATACGTTATACGTTATACGTTATACGTTATACGTTATACGTTATACGTTATACGTTATACGTTATACGTTAGACGTTATACGTTATACGTTATACGTTATACGTTATACGTTATACGTTATACGTTATACGTTATACGTTATACGTTATACGTTATACGTTATACGTTAGACGTTATACGTTATACGTTATTCGTGATACGTTATACGTTATACGTCATACGTTATACGTCATACGTTATTCGTTATACGTTATACGTTATACGTTATACGTTATACGTTATACGTTATTCTTTATACGTTATACGTTATACGTTATACGTTATACGTTATACGTCATACGTCATACGTTATACGTTATACGTTATACGTAATACGTTATACGTTATACGTTATACGTTATACGTTATACGTTATACGTTATTCGTTACACGTTATACGTTATACGTTATTCGTTATACGTTATACGTTATACGTTATACGTTATACGTTATACGTTATACGTAATACGTTATACGTTATACGTTATACGTTATACGTTATACGTTATATGTTATACGTTATACGTTATACGTTATACGTTACATGCTATACGTTATACGTTATACGTTATACGTTATACGTTATACGTTATACGTTATACGTTGTACGTTATACGTTATACGTTATACGTTATACGTTATACGTTATACGTTATACGTTATACGTAATACGTTATACGTTATACGTTATACGTTATACGTTATACGTTATACGTTATACGTTATACGTTATACGTTATACGTTATACGTTATACGTTATACGTAATACGTGATAAGTTATACGTTATACGTTATACGTTATTCTTTATACGTTATACGTTATACGTTATACGTTATACGTCATACGTTATACGTTATACGTTATACGTTATACGTTATACGTTATACGTTATACGTTATACGTTATACGTTATACGTTATACGTTAGACGTTATACGTTATACGTTATACGTTATACGTTATACGTTATACGTGATAAGTTATACGTTACATGCTATACGTTATACGTTATACGTTGTACGTTATACGTTATACGTTATACGTTATACGTTATACGTTATACGTCATACGTTATACGTCATACGTTATTCGTTATACGTTATACGTTATACGTTATACGATATACGTTATACGTTATTCTTTATACGTTATACGTTATACGTTATACGTTATACGTCATACGTCATACGTTATACGTTATACGTTATACGTTATACGTTATACGTTATACGTTATACGTGAAACGTTATACGTTATACGTTGTACGTTATACGTTATACGTTATACGTTATACGTTATACGTTATACGTTATACGTTATACGTTATACGTTGTACGTTATACGTTATACGTTATACGTTATACGTTATACGTCATACGTTATACGTCATACGTTATACGTTATACGTTATACGTTATACGTCATACGTTATACGTTATACGTTATACGTTATACGTTATACGTTATACGTTATACGTTATACGTTATACGTTATACGTTATACGTTAGACGTTATACGTTATACGTTATACGTTATACGTTATACGTTATACGTTATACGTCATACGTTATACGTAATACGTGATAAGTTATACGTTATACGTTATACGTTATTCTTTATACGTTATACGTTATACGTTATACGTTATACGTCATACGTTATACGTTATACGTTATACGTTATACGTTATACGTCATACGTTATACGTAATACGTTATACGTTATACGTTATACGATATACGTTATACATTATACGTTATGCGTTATTCGTTATACGTTTTACGTTATACGTTACACGTAATTCGTAATACGTTATACCTGATAGGTTATACGTTCTACGTTATACGTTATACGTTATACGTTATACGTTATACGTTATACGTTATACGTTATACGTTATACGTTATATGTTATACGTTATACGTTATACGTTATACGTTACATGCTATACGTTATACGTTATACGTTATACGTTATACGTTATACGTTATACGTTATACGTTGTACGTTATACGTTATACGTTATACGTTATACGTTATACGTTATACGTTATACGTTATACGTTATACGTTATACGTTATACGTTATACGTCATACGTTATACGTTATACGTTATACGTTATACGTTATACGTTATACGTTATTCGTTACACGTTATACGTTATACGTTATTCGTTATACGTTATACGTTATACGTTATACGTTATACGTTATACGTTATACGTAATACGTTATACGTTATACGTTATACGTTATACGTTATACGTTATACGTTATACGTTATACGTTATACGTTATACGTTATACGTAATACGTGATAAGTTATACGTTATACGTTATACGTTATTCTTTATACGTTATACGTTATACGTTATACGTTATACGTCATACGTTATACGTTATACGTTATACGTTATACGTTATACGTTATACGTTATACGTTATACGTTATACGTTATACGTTATACGTTAGACGTTATACGTTATACGTTATACGTTATACGTTATACGTTATACGTGATAAGTTATACGTTACATGCTATACGTTATACGTTATACGTTGTACGTTATACGTTATACGTTATACGTTATACGTTACACGTTATACGTAATACGTTATACGTCATACGTTATTCGTTATACGTTATACGTTATACGTTATACGATATACGTTATACGTTATTCTTTATACGTTATACGTTATACGTTATACGTTATACGTCATACGTCATACGTTATACGTTATACGTTATACGTTATACGTTATACGTTATACGTGAAACGTTATACGTTATACGTTGTACGTTATACGTTATACGTTATACGTTATACGTTATACGTTATACGTTATACGTTATACGTTATACGTTGTACGTTATACGTTATACGTTATACGTTATACGTTATACGTCATACGTTATACGTCATACGTTATACGTTATACGTTATACGTTATACGTCATACGTTATACGTTATACGTTATACGTTATACGTTATACGTTATACGTTATACGTTATACGTTATACGTTATACGTTATACGTTATACGTTAGACGTTATACGTTATACGTTATACGTTATACGTTATACGTTATACGTTATACGTTATACGTTATACGTTATACGTTATACGTTATACGTTATACGTTAGACGTTATACGTTATACGTTATTCGTGATACGTTATACGTTATACGTCATACGTTATACGTCATACGTTATTCGTTATACGTTATACGTTATAGGTTATACGTTATACGTTATTCGTTACACGTTATACGTTGTACGTTATTCGTTATACGTTATACGTTATACGTTATACGTTATACGTTATACGTTATACGTAATACGTTATACGTTATACGTTATACGTTATACGTTATACGTTATACGTTATACGTTATACGTTATACGTTATACGTTATACGTTATACGTTATACGTAATACGTGATAAGTTATACGTTATACGTTATACGTTATACGTTATTCTTTATACGTTATACGTTATACGTTATACGTTATACGTCATACGTTATACGTTATACGTTATACGTTATACGTTATACGTTATACGTTATACGTTATACGTTATACGTTATACGTTATACGTTATACGTTAGACGTTATACGTTATACGTTATACGTTATACGTTATACGTTATACGTTATACGTTATACGTTATACGTTATACGTTATACGTTATACGTTATACGTTAGACGTTATACGTTATACGTTATTCGTGATACGTTATACGTTATACGTCATACGTTATACGTCATACGTTATTCGTTATACGTTATACGTTATACGTTATACGTTATACGTTATACGTTATTCTTTATACGTTATACGTTATACGTTATACGTTATACGTCATACGTCATACGTTATACGTTATACGTTATACGTAATACGTTATACGTTATACGTTATACGTTATACGTTATACGTTATACGTTATTCGTTACACGTTATACGTTATACGTTATTCGTTATACGTTATACGTTATACGTTATACGTTATACGTTATACGTTATACGTAATACGTTATACGTTATACGTTATACGTTATACGTTATACGTTATATGTTATACGTTATACGTTATACGTTATACGTTACATGCTATACGTTATACGTTATACGTTATACGTTATACGTTATACGTTATACGTTATACGTTGTACGTTATACGTTATACGTTATACGTTATACGTTATACGTTATACGTTATACGTTATACGTAATACGTTATACGTTATACGTTATACGTTATACGTTATACGTTATACGTTATACGTTATACGTTATACGTTATACGTAATACGTGATAAGTTATACGTTATACGTTATACGTTATTCTTTATACGTTATACGTTATACGTTATACGTTATACGTCATACGTTATACGTTATACGTTATACGTTATACGTTAGACGTTATACGTTATACGTTATACGTTATACGTTATACGTTATACGTTATACGTTATACGTTATACGTTATACGTTATACGTTATACGTTATACGTTAGACGTTATACGTTATACGTTATTCGTGATACGTTATACGTTATACGTCATACGTTATACGTCATACGTTATTCGTTATACGTTATACGTTATACGTTATACGTTATACGTTATACGTTATTCTTTATACGTTATACGTTATACGTTATACGTTATACGTCATACGTCATACGTTATACGTTATACGTTATACGTAATACGTTATACGTTATACGTTATACGTTATACGTTATACGTTATACGTTATTCGTTACACGTTATACGTTATACGTTATTCGTTATACGTTATACGTTATACGTTATACGTTATACGTTATACGTTATACGTAATACGTTATACGTTATACGTTATACGTTATACGTTATACGTTATATGTTATACGTTATACGTTATACGTTATACGTTACATGCTATACGTTATACGTTATACGTTATACGTTATACGTTATACGTTATACGTTATACGTTGTACGTTATACGTTATACGTTATACGTTATACGTTATACGTTATACGTTATACGTTATACGTAATACGTTATACGTTATACGTTATACGTTATACGTTATACGTTATACGTTATACGTTATACGTTATACGTTATACGTTATACGTTATACGTTATACGTAATACGTGATAAGTTATACGTTATACGTTATACGTTATTCTTTATACGTTATACGTTATACGTTATACGTTATACGTCATACGTTATACGTTATACGTTATACGTTATACGTTATACGTTATACGTTATACGTTATACGTTATACGTTATACGTTATACGTTATACGTTAGACGTTATACGTTATACGTTATACGTTATACGGTATACGTTATACGTGATAAGTTATACGTTACATGCTATACGTTATACGTTATACGTTGTACGTTATACGTTATACGTTATACGTTATACGTTATACGTTATACGTCATACGTTATACGTCATACGTTATTCGTTATACGTTATACGTTATACGTTATACGATATACGTTATACGTTATTCTTTATACGTTATACGTTATACGTTATACGTTATACGTCATACGTCATACGTTATACGTTATACGTTATACGTTATACGTTATACGTTATACGTTATACGTGAAACGTTATACGTTATACGTTGTACGTTATACGTTATACGTTATACGTTATACGTTATACGTTATACGTTATACGTTATACGTTATACGTTGTACGTTATACGTTATACGTTATACGTTATACGTTATACGTCATACGTTATACGTCATACGTCATACGTTATACGTTATACGTTATACGTCATACGTTATACGTTATACGTTATACGTTATACGTTATACGTTATACGTTATACGTTATACGTTGTACGTTATACGTTATACGTTATACGTTATACGTTATACGTTATACGTTATACGTTATACGTTATACGTTATACGTTATACGTTATACGTCATACGTTATACGTTATACGTTATACGTTATACGTTATACGTTATACGTTATTCGTTATACGTTATACGTTATACGTGATAAGTTATACGTTACATGCTATACGTTATACGTTATACGTTGTACGTTATACGTTATACGTTATACGTTATACGTTATACGTTATACGTCATACGTTATACGTTATACGTTATACGATATACGTTATACATTATACGTTATGCGTTATTCGTTATACGTTATACGTTATACGTCATACGTTATACGTTATACGTTATACGTTATACGTTATACGTTATACGTTATACGTTATACGTTATACGTTATACGTTATACGTTATACGTTATACGTTATACGTAATACGTGATAAGTTATACGTTATACGTTATACGTTATTCTTTATACGTTATACGTTATACGTTATACGTTATACGTCATACGTTACACGTTATACGTTATACGTTATACGTGAAACGTTATACGTTATACGTTGTACGTTATACGTTATACGTTATACGTTATACGTTATACGTTATACGTTATACGTTATACGTTATACGTTGTACGTTATACGTTATACGTTATACGTTATACGTTATACGTCATACGTTATACGTCATACGTTATACGTTATACGTTATACGTTATACGTCATACGTTATACGTTATACGTTATACGTTATACGTTATACGTTATACGTTATACGTTATACGTTATACGTTATACGTTATACGTTATACGTTATACGTTATACGTAATACGTGATAAGTTATACGTTATACGTTATACGTTATTCTTTATACGTTATACGTTATACGTTATACGTTATACGTCATACGTTATACGTTATACGTTATACGTTATACGTTATACGTTATACGTTATACGTTATACGTTATACGTTATACGTTATACGTTATACGTTAGACGTTATACGTTATACGTTATACGTTATACGTTATACGTTATACGTGATAAGTTATACGTTACATGCTATACGTTATACGTTATACGTTGTACGTTATACGTTATACGTTATACGTTATACGTTATACGTTATACGTCATACGTTATACGTCATACGTTATTCGTTATACGTTATACGTTATACGTTATACGATATACGTTATACGTTATTCTTTATACGTTATACGTTATACGTTATACGTTATACGTCATACGTCATACGTTATACGTTATACGTTATACGTTATACGTTATACGTTATACGTTATAC
Source organism: Ptiloglossa arizonensis (assembly GCF_051014685.1). Taxonomy (NCBI): domain Eukaryota; kingdom Metazoa; phylum Arthropoda; class Insecta; order Hymenoptera; family Colletidae; genus Ptiloglossa; species Ptiloglossa arizonensis. The sequence goes on from NW_027478717.1 coordinate 91,527, forward strand.
GTGAAACGTTATACGTTATACGTTGTACGTTATACGTTATACGTTATACGTTATACGTTATACGTTATACGTTATACGTTATACGTTATACGTTGTACGTTATACGTTATACGTTATACGTTATACGTTATACGTCATACGTTATACGTCATACGTTATACGTTATACGTTATACGTTATACGTCATACGTTATACGTTATACGTCATACGTTATACGTTATACGTTATACGTTATACGTTATACGTTATACGTTATACGTTATACGTTATACGTTATACGTTATACGTTAGACGTTATACGTTATACGTTATACGTTATACGTTATACGTTATACGTTATACGTCATACGTTATACATAATACGTGATAAGTTATACGTTATACGTTATACGTTATTCTTTATACGTTATACGTTATACGTTATACGTTATACGTCATACGTTATACGTTATACGTTATACGTTATACGTTATACGTCATACGTTATACGTAATACGTTATACGTTATACGTTATACGATATACGTTATACATTATACGTTATGCGTTATTCGTTATACGTTTTACGTTATACGTTACACGTAATTCGTAATACGTTATACCTGATAGGTTATACGTTCTACGTTATACGTTATACGTTATACGTTATACGTTATACGTTATACGTTATACGTTATACGTTATATGTTATACGTTATACGTTATACGTTATACGTTACATGCTATACGTTATACGTTATACGTTATACGTTATACGTTATACGTTATACGTTATACGTTGTACGTTATACGTTATACGTTATACGTTATACGTTATACGTTATACGTTATACGTTATACGTTATACGTTATACGTTATACGTTATACGTCATACGTTATACGTTATACGTTATACGTTATACGTTATACGTTATACGTTATTCGTTACACGTTATACGTTATACGTTATTCGTTATACGTTATACGTTATACGTTATACGTTATACGTTATACGTTATACGTAATACGTTATACGTTATACGTTATACGTTATACGTTATACGTTATACGTTATACGTTATACGTTATACGTTATACGTTATACGTAATACGTGATAAGTTATACGTTATACGTTATACGTTATTCTTTATACGTTATACGTTATACGTTATACGTTATACGTCATACGTTATACGTTATACGTTATACGTTATACGTTATACGTTATACGTTATACGTTATACGTTATACGTTATACGTTATACGTTAGACGTTATACGTTATACGTTATACGTTATACGTTATACGTTATACGTGATAAGTTATACGTTACATGCTATACGTTATACGTTATACGTTGTACGTTATACGTTATACGTTATACGTTATACGTTATACGTTATACGTCATACGTTATACGTCATACGTTATTCGTTATACGTTATACGTTATACGTTATACGATATACGTTATACGTTATTCTTTATACGTTATACGTTATACGTTATACGTTATACGTCATACGTCATACGTTATACGTTATACGTTATACGTTATACGTTATACGTTATACGTGAAACGTTATACGTTATACGTTGTACGTTATACGTTATACGTTATACGTTATACGTTATACGTTATACGTTATACGTTATACGTTATACGTTGTACGTTATACGTTATACGTTATACGTTATACGTTATACGTCATACGTTATACGTCATACGTTATACGTTATACGTTATACGTTATACGTCATACGTTATACGTTATACGTTATACGTTATACGTTATACGTTATACGTTATACGTTATACGTTATACGTTATACGTTATACGTTATACGTTAGACGTTATACGTTATACGTTATACGTTATACGTTATACGTTATACGTTATACGTTATACGTTATACGTTATACGTTATACGTTATACGTTATACGTTAGACGTTATACGTTATACGTTATTCGTGATACGTTATACGTTATACGTCATACGTTATACGTCATACGTTATTCGTTATACGTTATACGTTATAGGTTATACGTTATACGTTATACGTTATTCTTTATACGTTATACGTTATACGTTATACGTTATACGTCATACGTCGTACGTTATACGTTATACGTTATACGTAATACGTTATACGTTATACGTTATACAATATACGTTATACGTTATACGTTATACGTTATTCGTTATACGTTAGACGTTATACGTTATACGTCATACGTTATACGTTATACGTTATACGTTATACGTTATACGTTATACGTTATACGTTATATGTTATACGTTATACGTTATACGTTATACGTTACATGCTATACGTTATACGTTATACGTTATACGTTATACGTTATACGTTATACGTTATACGTTATACGTTGTACGTTATACGTTATACGTTATACGTTATACGTTATACGTTATACGTTATACGTTATACGTTATACGTTATACGTTATACGTTATACGTTATACGTCATACGTTATACGTTATACGTTATACGTTATACGTTATACGTTATACGTTATTCGTTACACGTTATACGTTATACGTTATTCGTTATACGTTATACGTTATACGTTATACGTTATACGTTATACGTTATACGTAATACGTTATACGTTATACGTTATACGTTATACGTTATACGTTATACGTTATACGTTATACGTTATACGTTATACGTTATACGTAATACGTGATAAGTTATACGTTATACGTTATACGTTATTCTTTATACGTTATACGTTATACGTTATACGTTATACGTCATACGTTATACGTTATACGTTATACGTTATACGTTATACGTTATACGTTATACGTTATACGTTATACGTTATACGTTATTCTTTATACGTTATACGTTATACGTTATACGTTATACGTCATACGTTATACGTTATACGTTATACGTTATACGTTATACGTTATACGTTATACGTTATACGTTATACGTTATACGTTATACGTTAGACGTTATACGTTATACGTTATACGTTATACGTTATACGTTATACGTGATAAGTTATACGTTACATGCTATACGTTATACGTTATACGTTGTACGTTATACGTTATACGTTATACGTTATACGTTATACGTTATACGTCATACGTTATACGTCATACGTTATTCGTTATACGTTATACGTTATACGTTATACGATATACGTTATACGTTATTCTTTATACGTTATACGTTATACGTTATACGTCATACGTCATACGTCATACGTTATACGTTATACGTTATACGTTATACGTTATACGTTATACGTGAAACGTTATACGTTATACGTTGTACGTTATACGTTATACGTTATACGTTATACGTTATACGTTATACGTTATACGTTATACGTTATACGTTGTACGTTATACGTTATACGTTATACGTTATACGTTATACGTCATACGTTATACGTCATACGTTATACGTTATACGTTATACGTTATACGTCATACGTTATACGTTATACGTTATACGTTATACGTTATACGTTATACGTTATACGTTATACGTTATACGTTATACGTTATACGTTAGACGTTATACGTTATACGTTATACGTTATACGTTATACGTTATACGTTATACGTTATACGTTATACGTTATACGTTATACGTTATACGTTATACGTTAGACGTTATACGTTATACGTTATTCGTGATACGTTATACGTTATACGTCATACGTTATACGTCATACGTTATTCGTTATACGTTATACGTTATACGTTATACGTTATACGTTATACGTTATTCTTTTTACGTTATACGTTATACGTTATACGTTATACGTCATACGTCATACGTTATACGTTATACGTTATACGTAATACGTTATACGTTATACGTTATACAATATACGTTATACGTTATACGTTTTACGTTATACGTTATACGTTATACGTTATACGTTATACGTTATACGTTATACGTTATACGTTAGACGTTATACGTTATACGTTATACGTTATACGTTATACGTTATACGTGATAAGTTATACGTTACATGCTATACGTTATACGTTATACGTTGTACGTTATACGTTAGACGTTATACGTTATACGTTATACGTTATACGTTATACGTTATACGTGATAAGTTATACGTTACATGCTATACGTTATACGTTATACGTTGTACGTTATACGTTATACGTTATACGTTATACGTTATACGTTATACGTCATACGTTATACGTCATACGTTATTCGTTATACGTTATACGTTATACGTTATACGATATACGTTATACGTTATTCTTTATACGTTATACGTTATACGTTATACGTTATACGTCATACGTCATACGTTATACGTTATACGTTATACGTTATACGTTATACGTTATACGTTATACGTGAAACGTTATACGTTATACGTTGTACGTTATACGTTATACGTTATACGTTATACGTTTTACGTTATACGTTATACGTTATACGTTATACGTTATACGTTATACGTTATACGTTATACGTTAGACGTTATACGTTATACGTTATACGTTATACGTTATACGTTATACGTGATAAGTTATACGTTACATGCTATACGTTATACGTTATACGTTGTACGTTATACGTTAGACGTTATACGTTATACGTTATACGTTATACGTTATACGTTATACGTGATAAGTTATACGTTACATGCTATACGTTATACGTTATACGTTGTACGTTATACGTTATACGTTATACGTTATACGTTATACGTTATACGTCATACGTTATACGTCATACGTTATTCGTTATACGTTATACGTTATACGTTATACGATATACGTTATACGTTATTCTTTATACGTTATACGTTATACGTTATACGTTATACGTCATACGTCATACGTTATACGTTATACGTTATACGTTATACGTTATACGTTATACGTTATACGTGAAACGTTATACGTTATACGTTGTACGTTATACGTTATACGTTATACGTTATACGTTATACGTTATACGTTATACGTTATACGTTATACGTTGTACGTTATACGTTATACGTTATACGTTATACGAGGTGTGTTCAAAAAGTATCGCGAATTTTGTGTTTTTTCAAAAATTATTTATTTATTCATGAATATCTATTTTGTCCCCTTCAAAGTAATCCCCATGAGATATTATACACTTGTGCCAACGGTTTTTCCAATCTTCGAAGCACTTCAAAAAATCATTTTTTTGTATCCTTTTCAGCTCCTCCTTCGATGCCGTCTTTATCTCGTCAAGCGTAGCGTAACGTCGTTCTTTCATGGGCCTCTTCAGTTTAGGGAACAAGAAAAAGTCGCAGGGGGCCAGATCTGGGGAATACGGTGGCTGCGGCATCATTAGTGTGTTGTTTTTGGCCAAAAAGTCGCGCACAAGCAAGGATGTGTGAGCAGGGGCGTTATCGTGGTGCAAAAGCCAATTTTTGTTCTTCCACAAATCCGGGCGTTTCTGGCGGATTGCTTCGCGCAAATTGCGCATAACTTGCAGGTAATATTCTTTATTGACCGTTCTACCCTGTGGCAAGAACTCATGATGCACCACGCCCCTGCAATCGAAGAAAACTGTCAGCAAAACTTTCACATTCGACCGAACTTGGCGCGCTTTTTTCGGTCTTGGTTCGTGTGGCAGCTTCCATTGAGATGATTGAGCTTTGGTTTCCACGTCATAACCATAAACCCACGATTCGTCACCAGTTATGACCCTCTGGAGCAAATTTGGGTCGTCGCGGACAGAGTCCAACATCTCATTAGCAATGTTCATGCGAAGCTGTTTTTGGTCGCAATTGAGCAATTTTGGTACGAATTTCGCGGCGACCCGTCTCATGCCCAAATCATTGATAAAAATCGAATGGCACGAGCCAATCGATATGTTTAGGTCCTCAGCAACTTCTCTAACGGTGATTCGACGATTGGCCAATATCATTTTCTCCACTTCATTAATTTTTTCGTCTGTTGTTGAAGTGCTCGGGCGTCCGGCACGCTCTTTGTCGTTCCCATCTTCTCGGCCTTCTGAGAACATTTTGTACCACCGATAAACGTTGCTTCGGTCCAAGGTAGCTTCTCCGTATGCCACAGTCAACATTCGGAATGCATCCGCGCACTTAATTTCGTTTTTCACACAAAATTTGATACAGGTTCTTTGATCCATTTTTCTTAATAGGTAAAAATCGAAGACTATCCAAAACACGTGCAAGCAAAGCAGCTGTCAACCATTAAGTGAACATTCAAAATGGCCGAGCTTGTCGGCATAAGTGAGAGACATGAGTACCAACATAAAGCCACAAAAAGATCGAAATTCGAATATACGTAACCCGCGAAAATTCAAAATTCGCGATACTTTTTGAACAAACCTCGTACGTTATACGTTATACGTTATACGTTATACGTTATACGTTATACGTTATATGTTATACGTTATACGTTATACGTTATACGTTACATGCTATACGTTATACGTTATACGTTATACGTTATACGTTATACGTTATACGTTATACGTTGTACGTTATACGTTATACGTTATACGTTATACGTTATACGTTATACGTTATACGTTATACGTTATACGTTATACGTTATACGTTATACGTCATACGTTATACGTTATACGTTATACGTTATACGTTATACGTTATACGTTATTCGTTACACGTTATACGTTATACGTTATTCGTTATACGTTATACGTTATACGTTATACGTTATACGTTATACGTTATACGTAATACGTTATACGTTATACGTTATACGTTATACGTTATACGTTATACGTTATACGTTATACGTTATACGTTATACGTTATACGTAATACGTGATAAGTTATACGTTATACGTTATACGTTATTCTTTATACGTTATACGTTATACGTTATACGTTATACGTCATACGTTATACGTTATACGTTATACGTTATACGTTATACGTTATACGTTATACGTTATACGTTATACGTTATACGTTATACGTTAGACGTTATACGTTATATGTTATACGTTATACGTTATACGTTATACGTTATTCTTTATACGTTATACGTTATACGTTATACGTTATACGTCATACGTTATACGTTATACGTTATACGTTATACGTTATACGTTATACGTTATACGTTATACGTTATACGTTATACGTTATACGTTAGACGTTATACGTTATATGTTATACGTTATACGTTATACGTTATACGTTATACGTTACATGCTATACGTTATACGTTATACGTTATACTTTATACGTTACACGTTATACGTTATACGTTATACGTTATACGTTATACGTTATACGTTATACGTTATACGTTACACGTTATACGTTATACGTTATACGTTATACGTTATACGTTATACGTTACATGCTATACGTTATACGTTATACGTTATACGTTGTACGTTATACGTTATACGTTATACGTTGTACGTTATACGTTATACGTTATACGTTGTACGTTATACGTTATACGTTATACGTCATACGTTATACGTCATACGTTATTCGTTATACGTTATACGTTATACGTTATACGTTATACGTTATACGTTATACGTTATTCTTTATACGTTATACGTTATACGTTATACGTTATACGTCATACGTTATACGTTATACGTTATACGTTATACGTTATACGTTATACGTTACATGCTATACGTTATACGTTATACGTTATACGTTGTACGTTATACGTTATACGTTATACGTTGTACGTTATACGTTATACGTTATACGTCATACGTTATACGTCATACGTTATTTGTTATACGTTATACGTTAGAAGTTATACGTTATACGTTATACGTTATACGTTATACGTTATACGTTATACGTTATACGTTATACGTCATACGTTATACGTAATACGTGATAAGTTATACGTTATACGTTATACGTTATTCTTTATACGTTATACGTTATACGTTATACGTTATACGTCATACGTTATACGTTATACGTTATACGTTATACGTTATACGTCATACGTTATACGTAATACGTTATACGTTATACGTTATACGATATACGTTATACATTATACGTTATGCGTTATTCGTTATACGTTTTACGTTATACGTTACACGTAATTCGTAATACGTTATACCTGATAGGTTATACGTTCTACGTTATACGTTATACGTTATACGTTATACGTTATACGTTATACGTTATACGTTATACGTTATATGTTATACGTTATACGTTATACGTTATACGTTATACGTTATACGTTATACGTTATACGTTATACGTTATACGTAATTCGTAATACGTTATACCTGATACGTTATACGTTCTACGTTATACGTTATACGTTATACGTTATACGTTATACGACATACGTTATTCTTTATACGTTATACGTTATACGTTATACGTTATACGACATACGTTATACGTTATACGTTATACGTTATACGTTATAGGTTATACGTTATACGTCATAGATTATACGTTATACGTTATACGTTATACGTTATACGTTATACGTTATACGTTATACGTTATACGTGAAACGTTATACGTTATAAGTTATACGTTATACGTTATACGTTATACGTTATACGTTATACGTTATACGTTATACGTTATACGTTATACGTTACATGCTATACGTTATACGTTATACGTTATACGTTGTACGTTATACGTTATGCGTTATAAGTTATACGTTATACGTTATACGTTATACGTTATACGTTATACGTTATACGTTGTACGTTATACGTAATACGTTTTACGATATTCGTTATACGTTCTTCGTTACACGTTATACGTTATACGTTATGCGTTATACGTTTTACGTTATTCGTGATACGTTATACGTTATACGTTATACGTTATACGGCATACGTTATACGTTATACGTTATACGTTATACGTTATACGTTATACGTTATACGTTATACGTTATACGTTATACGTTATATGTTATACGTTATACGTTATACGTTATACGTTATACGTTACATGCTATACGTTATACGTTATACGTTATACTTTATACGTTACACGTTATACGTTATACGTTATACGTTATACGTTATACGTTATACGTTATACGTTATACGTTACACGTTATACGTTATACGTTATACGTTATACGTTATACGTTATACGTTATACGTTATACGTTATACGTTCTACGTTATACGTTATGCGTTATACGTTTTACGTTATTCGTGATACGTTATACGTTATACGTTATACGTTATACGGCATACGTTATACGTTATACGTTATACGTTATACGTTATACGTTATACGTTATACGTTATACGTTATACGTTATACGTTATATGTTATACGTTATACGTTATACGTTATACGTTATACGTTACATGCTATACGTTATACGTTATACGTTATACTTTATACGTTACACGTTATACGTTATACGTTATACGTTATACGTTATACGTTATACGTTATACGTTATACGTTACACGTTATACGTTATACGTTATACGTTATACGTTATACGTTATACGTTACATGCTATACGTTATACGTTATACGTTATACGTTGTACGTTATACGTTATACGTTATACGTTGTACGTTATACGTTATACGTTATACGTCATACGTTATACGTCATTCGTTATTCGTTATACGTTATACGTTATACGTTATACGTTATACGTTATACATTATACGTTATTCTTTATACGTTATACGTTATACGTTATACGTTATACGTCATACGTTATACGTTATACGTTATACGTTATACGTTACATGCTATACGTTATACGTTATACGTTATACGTTGTACGTTATACGTTATACGTTATACGTTGTACGTTATACGTTATACGTTATACGTCATACGTTATACGTCATACGTTATTCGTTATACGTTATACGTTATACGTTATACGTTATACGTTATACGTTATTCTTTATACGTTATACGTTATACGTTATACGTTATACGTCATACGTTATACGTTATACGTTATACTTTATACGTTATACGTTATACGTTATACGTCATACGTTATACGTCATACGTTATACGTTATACGTTATACGATATACGTTATACGTTATACGTTATGCGTTATTCGTTATACGTTTTACGTTATACGTTACACGTAATTCGTAATACGTTATACCTGATACGTTATACGTTCTACGTTATACGTTATACGTTGTACGTTACACGTTATACGTTATGCGTTATACGTTATACGTTATACGTAATTCGTAATACGTTATACCTGATACGTTATACGTTCTACGTTATACGTTATACGTTATACGTTATACGTTATACGTTATACGTTATACGTTATACGTTGTACGTTATACGTTATACGTTATACGTCATACGTTTTACGTCATACGTTATTCGTTATACGTTATACGTTATACGTTATACGTTATACGTTATACGTTATTCTTTATACGTTATACGTTATACGTTATACGTTATACGTCATACGTTATACGTTATACGTTATACGTTATACGTTATACGTTATACGTTATACGTCATACGTTATACGTAATACGTTATACGTTATACGTTATACGATATACGTTATACATTATACGTTATGCGTTATTCGTTATACGTTTTACGTTATACGTTACACGTAATTCGTAATACGTTATACCTGATAGGTTATACGTTCTACGTTATACGTTATACGTTATACGTTATACGTTATACGTTATACGTTATACGTTATACGTTATATGTTATACGTTATACGTTATACGTTATACGTTACATGCTATACGTTATACGTTATACGTTATACGTTACACGTTATACGTTATACGTTATACGTTATACGTTATACGTTATACGTTATACGTTATACGTTATACGTTATACGTTATACGTTATACGTTATACGTTATACGTTATACGTTATACGTTATACGTTATACGTTATACGTCATAGGTTATACGTTATACGTTATACGTTATGCGTTATACGTTATACGTTATACGTTATACGTTATACGTTATACGTTATACGTTGTACGATATACGTTATACGTTATACGTTATACGTTATACGTTATACGTAATTCGTAATACGTTATACCTGATACGTTATACGTTCTACGTTATACGTTATACGTTATACGTTATACGTTATACGTTATACGTGATAAGTTATACGTTATACGTTATACGTTATTCTTTATACGTTATACGTTATACGTTATACGTTATACGTCATACGTTATACGTTATACGTTATACGTTATACGTTATACGTTATACGTTATACGTTATACGTTATACGTTATACGTTATGCGTTATACGTTAGACGTTATACGTTATACGTTATACGTTATACGTTATACGTTATACGTTATACGTTATACGTTGTACGTTATACGTTATACGTTATACGTTATACGTTATACGTTATACGTTATACGTTATACGTTATACGTTATACGTAATTCGTAATACGTTATACCTGATACGTTATACGTTCTACGTTATACGTTATACGTTATACGTTATACGTTATACGTTATACGTTATACGTGATAAGTTATACGTTATACGTTATACGTTATTCTTTATACGTTATACGTTATACGTTATACGTTATACGTCATACGTTATACGTTATACGTTAGACGTTATACCTTATACGTTATACGTTATACGTTATACGTTATACGTTATACGTTATACGTTATACGTTATACGTTATACGTTATACGTTATACGTTATACGTTATACGTTATACGTTATACGTTATACGTTATACGTTATACGTTATACGTTATACGTTATACGTAATACGTTATACGTTATACGTTATACGTTATACGTTATACGTTATACGTTATACGTTATACGTTATACGTTATATGTTATACGTTATTCTTTATACGTTATACGTTATACGTTATACGTTATACGACATACGTTATTCTTTATACGTTATACGTTATACGTTATACGTTATACGACATACGTTATACGTTATACGTTATACGTTATACGTCATAGGTTATACGTTATACGTCATAGATTATACGTTATACGTTATACGTTATACGTTATACGTTATACGTTATACGTTATACGTTATACGTGAAACGTTATACGTTATAAGTTATACGTTATACGTTATACGTTATACGTTATACGTTATACGTTATACGTTATACGTTATACGTTATACGTTATACGTTATACGTTATACGTTATACGTTATACGTTATACGTTATACGTTATACGTTATACGTTATACGTTATACGTTATTCTTTATACGTTATACGTTATACGTTATACGTTATACGTTATACGTTATACGTTATACGTTATACGTTATACGTTGTACGTTATACGTTATACGTTATACGTTATACGTTATACGTGAAACGTTATACGTTATAAGTTATACGTTATACGTTATACGTTATACGTTATACGTTATACGTTATACGTTATACGTTATACGTTATACGTTATACGTTATACGTTATACGTTATACGTTATACGTTATACGTTATACGTTATACGTTATACGTTATACGTTATACGTTATACGTTATACGTTATACGTTATACGTTATACGTAATACGTTATACGTTATACGTTATACGTTATACGTTATACGTTATACGTTATACGTTATACGTTATACGTTATACGTTATACGTTATACGTTATACGTTATACGTTAGACGTTATACGTTATACGTTATTCGTGATACGTTATACGTTATACGTCATACGTTATACGTCATACGTTATTCGTTATACGTTATACGTTATACGTTATACGTTATACGTTATACGTTATTCTTTATACGTTATACGTTATACGTTATACGTTATACGTCATACGTCATACGTTATACGTTATACGTTATACGTAATACGTTATACGTTATACGTTATACAATATACGTTATACGTTATACGTTATACGTTATACGTTATACGTTAGACGTTATACGTTATACGTCATACGTTATACGTTATACGTTATACGTTATACGTTATACGTTATACGTTATACGTTATACGTTATACGTTACACGTTATACGTTATACGTGAAAAGTTATACGTTATACGTGAAAAGTTATACGTTACATGCTATACGTTATACGTTATACGTTATACGTTATACGTTGTACGTTATACGTTATACGTTATAAGTTATACGTTATACGTTATACGTTATACGTCATACGTTATACGTCATACGTTATTCGTTATACGTTATGCGTTATACGTTATACGTTATACGTTATACGTTATTCTTTATACGTTATTCGTTATACGTTATACGTTATACGTCATACGTTGTACGTTATACGTTATACGTTATACGTTATACGCTATACGTTATACGTTATACGTTATACTTTATACGTTATACGTTATACGTTAGACGTTATACGTTATACGTTATACGTTATACGTTATACGTTATACGTTATACGTTACACGTTATACGTTATACGTTATACGTTATACGTTATACGTTATACGTTATACGTTATACGTTATACGTTATACGTTATACGTTATACGATATACTTTATACGTTATACGTTATACGTTAGACGTTATACGTTATACGTTATACGTTATACGTTATACGTTATAAGTTATACGTTATACGTTATACGTTATACGTCATACGTTATACGTCATACGTTATTCGTTATACGTTATGCGTTATACGTTATACGTTATACGTTATACGTTATTCTTTATACGTTATTCGTTATACGTTATACGTTATACGTCATACGTTGTACGTTATACGTTATACGTTATACGTTATACGTTATACGTTATACGTTATACGTTATACTTTATACGTTATACGTTATACGTTAGACGTTATACGTTATACGTTATACGTTATACGTTATACGTTATACGTTATACGTTATACGTTATTCGTTATACGTTATACGTTATACGTTATACGTTATACGTTATACGTTATACGTTATACGTTATACGTTATACGTTATACGTAATACGTTATACGTTATACGTTATACGTTATACGTTATACGTTATACGTTATACGTTATACGTTATACGTTATACGTTATACGTAATACGTTATACGTTATACGTTATACGTTATACGTTATACGTTATACGTTATACGTTATACGTTATATGTTATACGTTATTCTTTATACGTTATACGTTATACGTTATACGTTATACGACATACGTTATTCTTTATACGTTATACGTTATACGTTATACGTTATACGACATACGTTATACGTTATACGTTATACGTTATACGTTATAGGTTATACGTTATACGTCATAGATTATACGTTATACGTTATACGTTATACGTTATACGTTATACGTTATACGTTATACGTTATACGTGAAACGTTATACGTTATAAGTTATACGTTATACGTTATACGTTATACGTTATACGTTATACGTTATACGTTATTCTTTATACGTTATACGTTATACGTTATACGTTATACGTTATACGTTATACGTTATACGTTATACGTTATACGTTGTACGTTATACGTTATACGTTATACGTTATACGTTATACGTTATACGTTATACGTTATACGTTATACGTTATACGTTATACGTTATACGTTATACGTTATACGTTATACGTTATACGTTATACGTTATACGTTATACGTTATACGTTATACGTAATAAGTTATACGTTACATGCTATACGTTATACGTTATACGTTATACGTTGTACGTTATACGTCATACGTTATACGTTATACGTTATACGTTATACGTTATACGTTATACGTTATACGTCATACGTTATACGTAATACGTTATACGTTATACGTTATACGATATACGTTATACATTATACGTTATGCGTTATTCGTTATACGTTTTACGTTATACGTTACACGTAATTCGTAATACGTTATACCTGATAGGTTATACGTTCTACGTTATACGTTATACGTTATACGTTATACGTTATACGTTATACGTTATACGTTATATGTTATACGTTATACGTTATACGTTATACGTTACATGCTATACGTTATACGTTATACGTTATACGTTACACGTTATACGTTATACGTTATACGTTATACGTTATACGTTATACGTTATACGTTATACGTTATACGTTATACGTTATACGTTATACGTTATACGTTATACGTTATACGTTATACGTCATAGGTTATACGTTATACGTTATACGTTATGCGTTATACGTTATACGTTATACGTTATACGTTATACGTTATACGTTATACGTTGTACGATATACGTTATACGTTATACGTTATACGTTATACGTTATACGTTATACGTAATTCGTAATACGTTATACCTGATACGTTATACGTTCTACGTTATACGTTATACGTTATACGTTATACGTTATACGTTATACGTGATAAGTTATACGTTATACGTTATACGTTATTCTTTATACGTTATACGTTATACGTTATACGTTATACGTCATACGTTATACGTTATACGTTATACGTTATACGTTATACGTTATACGTTATACGTTATACGTTATACGTTATACGTTATACGTTATGCGTTATACGTTAGACGTTATACGTTATACGTTATACGTTATACGTTATACGTTATACGTTATACGTTATACGTTGTACGTTATACGTTATACGTTATACGTTATACGTTATACGTTATACGTTATACGTTATACGTTATACGTAATTCGTAATACGTTATACCTGATACGTTATACGTTCTACGTTATACGTTATACGTTATACGTTATACGTTATACGTTATACGTTATACGTGATAAGTTATACGTTATAAGTTATTCGTTATTCTTTATACGTTATACGTTATACGTTATACGTTATACGTCATACGTTATACGTTATACGTTAGACGTTATACGTTATACGTTATACGTTATACGTTATACGTTATACGTTATACGTTATACGTTATACGTTATACGTTATACGTTATACGTTATACGTTATACGTTATACGTTATACGTTATACGTTATACGTTATACGTTATACGTTATACGTTATACGTTATACGTAATACGTTATACGTTATACGTTATACGTTATACGTTATACGTTATACGTTATACGTTATATGTTATACGTTATTCTTTATACGTTATACGTTATACGTTATACGTTATACGACATACGTTATTCTTTATACGTTATACGTTATACGTTATACGTTATACGACATACGTTATACGTTATACGTTATACGTTATACGTCATAGGTTATACGTTATACGTCATTGATTATACGTTATACGTTATACGTTATACGTTATACGTTATACGTTATACGTTATACGTTATACGTTATACGTGAAACGTTATACGTTATAAGTTATACGTTATACGTTATACGTTATACGTTATACGTTATACGTTATACGTTATACGTTATACGTTATACGTTATACGTTATACGTTATACGTTATACGTTATACGTTATACGTTATACGTTATACGTTATACGTTATTCTTTATACGTTATACGTTATACGTTATACGTTATACGTTATACGTTATACGTTATACGTTATACGTTATACGTTGTACGTTATACGTTATACGTTATACGTTATACGTTATACGTGAAACGTTATACGTTATAAGTTATACGTTATACGTTATACGTTATACGTTATACGTTATACGTTATACGTTATACGTTATACGTTATACGTTATACGTTATACGTTATACGTTATACGTTATACGTTATACGTTATACGTTATACGTTATACGTTATACGTTATACGTAATACGTTATACGTTATACGTTATACGTTATACGTTATACGTTATACGTTATACGTTATACGTTATACGTTATACGTTATACGTTATACGTTATACGTTATACGTTATACGTTATACGTTAGACGTTATACGTTATACGTTATTCGTGATACGTTATACGTTATACGTCATACGTTATACGTCATACGTTATTCGTTATACGTTATACGTTATACGTTATACGTTAGACGTTATACGTTATACGTCATACGTTATACGTTATACGTTATACGTTATACGTTATACGTTATACGTTATACGTTATACGTTATACGTTATACGTTATACGTTATACGTGAAAAGTTATACGTTACATGCTATACGTTATACGTTATACGTTATACGTTATACGTTGTACGTTATACGTTATACGTTATAAGTTATACGTTATACGTTATACGTTATACGTCATACGTTATACGTCATACGTTATTCGTTATACGTTATGCGTTATACGTTATACGTTATACGTTATACGTTATTCTTTATACGTTATTCGTTATACGTTATACGTTATACGTCATACGTTGTACGTTATACGTTATACGTTATACGTTATACGTTATACGTTATACGTTATACGTTATACGTTATACGTTTTACGTTATACGTTATACGTTATACGTTATACGTTATACGTTATACGTTATACGTTATACGTTATACGTTATACGATATACTTTATACGTTATACGTTATACGTTAGACGTTATACGTTATACGTTATACGTTATACGTTATACGTTATAAGTTATACGTTATACGTTATACGTTATACGTCATACGTTATACGTCATACGTTATTCGTTATACGTTATGCGTTATACGTTATACGTTATACGTTATACGTTATTCTTTATACGTTATTCGTTATACGTTATACGTTATACGTCATACGTTGTACGTTATACGTTATACGTTATACGTTATACGTTATACGTTATACGTTATACGTTATACTTTATACGTTATACGTTATACGTTAGACGTTATACGTTATACGTTATACGTTATACGTTATACGTTATACGTTATACGTTATACGTTATTCGTTATACGTTATACGTTATACGTTATACGTTATACGTTATACGTGATACGTTATACGTCATACGTTATACGTTATACGTAATACGTTATACGTTATACGTTATACGTTATACGTTATACGTTATACGTTATACGTTATACGTTATACGTTATACGTTATACGTTATACGTAATACGTTATACGTTATACGTTATACGTTATACGTTATACGTTATACGTTATACGTTATACGTTATATGTTATACGTTATTCTTTATACGTTATACGTTATACGTTATACGTTATACGACATACGTTATTCTTTATACGTTATACGTTATACGTTATACGTTATACGACATACGTTATACGTTATACGTTATACGTTATACGTTATAGGTTATACGTTATACGTCATAGATTATACGTTATACGTTATACGTTATACGTTATACGTTATACGTTATACGTTATACGTTATACGTGAAACGTTATACGTTATAAGTTATACGTTATACGTTATACGTTATACGTTATACGTTATACGTTATACGTTATACGTTATTCTTTATACGTTATACGTTATACGTTATACGTTATACGTTATACGTTATACGTTATACGTTATACGTTATACGTTGTACGTTATACGTTATACGTTATACGTTATACGTTATACGTTATACGTTATACGTTATACGTTATACGTTATACGTTATACGTTATACGTTATACGTTATACGTTATACGTTATACGTTATACGTTATACGTTATACGTTATACGTAATAAGTTATACGTTACATGCTATACGTTATACGTTATACGTTATACGTTGTACGTTATACGTTATGCGTTATAAGTTATACGTTATACGTTATACGTTATACGTTATACGTTATACGTTGTACGTTATACGTTATACGTTATACGTTATACGTTATACGTTATACGTTATACGTTATACGTTATACGTTATACGTTGTACGTTATACGTTATACGTTATTCGTGATACGTTATACGTTATACGTCATACGTTATACGTCATACGTTATTCGTTATACGTTATACGTTATACGTTATACGTTATACGTTATACGTTATACGTTATACGTTATACGTTATACGTTATACGTTATACGTTATACGTTAGACGTTATACGTTATACGTTATACGTTATACCTTATAAGTTATACGTTATACCTTATAAGTTATACGTCATAAGTTATACGATACACGTTATACGTTATTCGAAATATGTAATACGTAATACGTTTTACGATATTCGTTATACGTTCTTCGTTACACGTTATACGTTATACGTTATGCGTTATACGTTTTACGTTATTCGTGATACGTTATACGTTATACGTTATACGTTATACGGTATACGTTATACGTTATACGTTATACGTTATACGTTATACGTTATACGTTATACGTTATACGTTATACGTTATACGTTATATGCTATACGTTATACGTTATACGTTATACGTTGTACGTTATACGTTATACGTTATACGTTGTACGTTATACGTTATACGTTATACGTCATACGTTTTACGTCATACGTTATTCGTTATACGTTATACGTTATACGTTATACGTTATACGTTATACGTTATTCTTTATACGTTATACGTTATACGTTATACGTTATACGTCATACGTTATACGTAATACGTGATAAGTTATACGTTATACGTTATACGTTATTCTTTATACGTTATACGTTATACGTTATACGTTATACGTCATACGTTATACGTTATACGTTATACGTTATACGTTATACGTCATACGTTATACGTCATACGTTATTCGTTATACGTTATACGTTATACGTTATACGATATACGTTATACGTTATACGTTATACGTTACATGCTATACGTTATACGTTATACGTTATACGTTTTACGTTATACGTTATACGTTATATGTTATACGTTATATGTTATACGTTATACGTTATACGTTACATGCTATACGTTATACGTTATACGTTGTACTTTATACGTTACACGTTATACGTTATACGTTATACGTTATACGTTATACGTTATACGTTATACGTTATACGTTATACGTTATACGTTATACGTTATACGTTATACGTTATACGTTATACGTTATACGTTAAACGTTATACGTTACATGCTATACGTTATACGTTATACGTTATACGTTGTACGTTATACGTTATACGTTATACGTTGTACGTTATACGTTATACGTTATACGTCATACGTTATACGTCATACGTTATTCGTTATACGTTATACGTTATACGTTATACGTTATACGTTATACGTTATACGTTATTCTTTATACGTTATACGTTATACGTTATACGTTATACGTCATACGTTATACGTTATACGTTATACGTTATACGTTATACGTTATACGTTACATGCTATACGTTATACGTTATACGTTATACGTTGTACGTTATACGTTATACGTTATACGTTGTACGTTATACGTTATACGTTATACGTCATACGTTATACGTCATACGTTATTCGTTATACGTTATACGTTATACGTTATACGTTATACGTTATACGTTATTCTTTATACGTTATACGTTATACGTTATACGTTATACGTCATACGTTATACGTTATACGTTATACTTTATACGTTATACGTTATACGTTATACGTCATACGTTATACGTCATACGTTATACGTTATACGTCATACGATATACGTTATACGTTATACGTTATGCGTTATTCGTTATACGTTTTACGTTATACGTTACACGTAATTCGTAATACGTTATACCTGATACGTTATACGTTCTACGTTATACGTTATACGTTGTACGTTACACGTTATACGTTATGCGTTATACGTTATACGTTATACGTAATTCGTAATACGTTATACCTGATACGTTCTACGTTCTACGTTATACGTTATACGTTATACGTTATACGTTATACGTTATACGTTATACGTTATACGTTATACGTTATACGTTATACGTTATACGTTACATGCTATACGTTATACGTTATACGTTATACGTTGTACGTTATACGTTATACGTTATACGTTGTACGTTATACGTTATACGTTATACGTCATACGTTTTACGTCATACGTTATTCGTTATACGTTATACGTTATACGTTATACGTTATACGTTATACGTTATTCTTTATACGTTATACGTTATACGTTATACGTTATACGTCATACGTTATACGTTATACGTTATACGTTATACGTTATACGTTATACGTTATACGTCATACGTTATACGTAATACGTTATACGTTATACGTTATACGATATACGTTATACATTATACGTTATGCGTTATTCGTTATACGTTTTACGTTATACGTTACACGTAATTCGTAATACGTTATACCTGATAGGTTATACGTTCTACGTTATACGTTATACGTTATACGTTATACGTTATACGTTATACGTTATACGTTATACGTTATATGTTATACGTTATACGTTATACGTTATACGTTACATGCTATACGTTATACGTTATACGTTATACGTTACACGTTATACGTTATACGTTATACGTTATACGTTATACGTTATACGTTATACGTTATACGTTATACGTTATACGTTATACGTTATACGTTATACGTTATACGTTATACGTTATACGTTATACGTCATAGGTTATACGTTATACGTTATACGTTATGCGTTATACGTTATACGTTATACGTTATACGTTATACGTCATACGTTATACGTTATACGTTATACGTTATACGTTATACGTTATACGTTATACGTTATACGTTATACGTTATACGTTATACGTTATACGTTATACGTTATACGTTATACGTTATACGTTATACGTTATACGTTATACGTAATTCGTAATACGTTATACCTGATACGTTATACGTTCTACGTTATACGTTATACGTTATACGTTATACGTTATACGTTATACGTGATAAGTTATACGTTATACGTTATACGTTATTCTTTATACGTTATACGTTATACGTTATACGTTATACGTCATACGTTGTACGTTATACGTTATACGTTATACGTTATACGTTATACGTTATACGTTATACGTTATACGTTATGCGTTATACGTTAGACGTTATACGTTATACGTTATACGTTATACGTTATACGTTATACGTTATACGTTGTACGTTATACGTTATACGTTATACGTTATACGTTATACGTTATACGTTATACGTTATACGTTATACGTAATTCGTAATACGTTATACCTGATACGTTATACGTTCTACGTTATACGTTATACGTTATACGTTATACGTCATACGTTATACGTTATACGTTATACGTTATACGTTATACGTTATACGTTATACGTTATACGTTATACGTTATGCGTTATACGTTAGACGTTATACGTTATACGTTATACGTTATACGTTATACGTTATACGTTATACGTTATACGCTGTACGTTATACGTTATACGTTATACGTTATACGTTATACGTTATACGTTATACGTTATACGTTATACGTTATACGTTATACGTTATACGTTATACGTTATACGTTATACGTAATTCCTAATACGTTATACCTGATACGTTATACGTTCTACGTTATACGTTATACGTTATACGTTATACGTTATACGTTATACGTGATAAGTTATACGTTATACGTTATACGTTATTCTTATACGTTATACGTTATACGTTATACGTTATACGTCATACGTTATACGTTATACGTTATACGTTATACGTTATACGTTATACGTTATACGTTATACGTTATACGTTATGCGTTATACGTTAGACGTTATACGTTATACGTTATACGTTATACGTTATACGTTATACGTTATACGTTATACGTTATACGTTATACGTGATAAGTTATACGTTACATGCTATACGTTATACGTTATACGTTATACGTTGTACGTTATACGTTATACGTTATACGTTATACGTTATACGTTATACGTTGTACGTTATACGTTATACGTCATACGTTATACGTTATACGTTATACGTCATACGTTATACGTCATACGTTATTCGTTATACGTTATATGTTATACGTTATACGTTATACGTTATACGTTATACGTTATTCTTTATACGTTATACGTTATACGTTATACGTTATACGTCATACGTTATACGTTATACGTTATACGTTATACGTTATACGTTATACGTTATACGTTATACGTTATACGTTATACGTTATACGTTATACGTTATACGTTATACGTTATACGTTATACGTTATACGTTATACGTTATACGTTATACGTTATACGTTACACGTTATACGTTATACGTTATACGTTATACGTTATACGTTATACGTTATACGTTATACGTTATACGTTATACGTTATACGTGAAACGTTATACGTTATACGTTATACGTTATTCGTTACACGTTATGCGTTATACGTTATTCGTTATACGTTATACGTTATACGTTATACGTTATACGTTATACGTTATACGTTATACGTTATACGTAATACGTTATACGTTATACGTTATACGTTATACGTTATACGTTATACGTTATACGTTATACGTTATACGTTGTACGTTATACGTTATACGTTATACGTCATACGTTATACGTCATACGTTATTCGTTATACGTTATACGTTATACGTTATACGTTATACGTTATACGTTATTCTTTATACGTTATACGTTATACGTTATACGTTATACGTCATACGTTATACGTTATACGTTATACTTTATACGTTATACGTTATACGTTATACGTCATACGTTATACGTCATACGTTATACGTTATACGTCATACGATATACGTTATACGTTATACGTTATGCGTTATTCGTTATACGTTTTACGTTATACGTTACACGTAATTCGTAATACGTTATACCTGATACGTTATACGTTCTACGTTATACGTTATACGTTGTACGTTACACGTTATACGTTATGCGTTATACGTTATACGTTATACGTAATTCGTAATACGTTATACCTGATACGTTATACGTTCTACGTTATACGTTATACGTTATACGTTATACGTTATACGTTATACGTTATACGTTATACGTTATACGTTATACGTTATACGTTATACGTTACATGCTATACGTTATACGTTATACGTTATACGTTGTACGTTATACGTTATACGTTATACGTTGTACGTTATACGTTATACGTTATACGTCATACGTTTTACGTCATACGTTATTCGTTATACGTTATACGTTATACGTTATACGTTATACGTTATACGTTATTCTTTATACGTTATACGTTATACGTTATACGTTATACGTCATACGTTATACGTTATACGTTATACGTTATACGTTATACGTTATACGTTATACGTTATACGTCATACGTTATACGTAATACGTTATACGTTATACGTTATACGATATACGTTATACATTATACGTTATGCGTTATTCGTTATACGTTTTACGTTATACGTTACACGTAATTCGTAATACGTTATACCTGATAGGTTATACGTTATACGTTATACGTTATACGTTATACGTTATACGTTATACGTTATACGTTATACGTTATACGTTATACGTTATATGTTATACGTTATACGTTATACGTTATACGTTACATGCTATACGTTATACGTTATACGTTATACGTTACACGTTATACGTTATACGTTATACGTTATACGTTTTACGTTATACGTTATACGTTATACGTTATACGTTATACGTTATACGTTATACGTTATACGTTATACGTTATACGTTATACGTTATACGTCATAGGTTATACGTTATACGTTATACGTTATGCGTTATACGTTATACGTTATACGTTATACGTTATACGTCATACGTTATACGTTATACGTTATACGTTATACGTTATACGTTATACGTTATACGTTATACGTTATACGTTATACGTTATACGTTATACGTTATACGTTATACGTTATACGTTATACGTTATACGTTATACGTTATACGTAATTCGTAATACGTTATACCTGATACGTTATACGTTCTACGTTATACGTTATACGTTATACGTTATACGTTATACGTTATACGTGATAAGTTATACGTTATACGTTATACGTTATTCTTTATACGTTATACGTTATACGTTATACGTTATACGTCATACGTTGTACGTTATACGTTATACGTTATACGTTATACGTTATACGTTATACGTTATACGTTATACGTTATGCGTTATACGTTAGACGTTATACGTTATACGTTATACGTTATACGTTATACGTTATACGTTATACGTTGTACGTTATACGTTATACGTTATACGTTATACGTTATACGTTATACGTTATACGTTATACGTTATACGTTATACGTTATACGTTATACGTTATACGTAATTCGTAATACGTTATACCTGATACGTTATACGTTCTACGTTATACGTTATACGTTATACGTTATACGTTATACGTTATACGTGATAAGTTATACGTTATACGTTATACGTTATTCTTTATACGTTATACGTTATACGTTATACGTTATACGTCATACGTTGTACGTTATACGTTATACGTTATACGTTATACGTTATACGTTATACGTTATACGTTATACGTTATGCGTTATACGTTAGACGTTATACGTTATACGTTATACGTTATACGTTATACGTTATACGTTATACGTTGTACGTTATACGTTATACGTTATACGTTATACGTTATACGTTATACGTTATACGTTATACGTAATTCGTAATACGTTATACCTGATACGTTATACGTTCTACGTTATACGTTATACGTTATACGTTATACGTCATACGTTATACGTTATACGTTATACGTTATACGTTATACGTTATACGTTATACGTTATACGTTATACGTTATGCGTTATACGTTAGACGTTATACGTTATACGTTATACGTTATACGTTATACGTTATACGTTATACGTTATACGCTGTACGTTATACGTTATACGTTATACGTTATACGTTATACGTTATACGTTATACGTTATACGTTATACGTTATACGTTATACGTTATACGTTATACGTTATACGTTATACGTAATTCCTAATACGTTATACCTGATACGTTATACGTTCTACGTTATACGTTATACGTTATACGTTATACGTTATACGTTATACGTGATAAGTTATACGTTATACGTTATACGTTATTCTTATACGTTATACGTTATACGTTATACGTTATACGTCATACGTTATACGTTATACGTTATACGTTATACGTTATACGTTATACGTTATACGTTATACGTTATACGTTATGCGTTATACGTTAGACGTTATACGTTATACGTTATACGTTATACGTTATACGTTATACGTTATACGTTATACGTTATACGTTATACGTGATAAGTTATACGTTACATGCTATACGTTATACGTTATACGTTATACGTTGTACGTTATACGTTATACGTTATACGTTATACGTTATACGTTATACGTTGTACGTTATACGTTATACGTCATACGTTATACGTTATACGTTATACGTCATACGTTATACGTCATACGTTATTCGTTATACGTTATATGTTATACGTTATACGTTATACGTTATACGTTATACGTTATTCTTTATACGTTATACGTTATACGTTATACGTTATACGTCATACGTTATACGTTATACGTTATACGTTATACGTTATACGTTATACGTTATACGTTATACGTTATACGTTATACGTTATACGTTATACGTTATACGTTATACGTTATACGTTATACGTTATACGTTATACGTTATACGTTATACGTTATACGTTACACGTTATACGTTATACGTTATACGTTATACGTTATACGTTATACGTTATACGTTATACGTTATACGTGAAACGTTATACGTTATACGTTATACGTTATTCGTTACACGTTATGCGTTATACGTTATTCGTTATACGTTATACGTTATACGTTATACGTTATACGTTATACGTTATACGTTATACGTTATACGTAATACGTTATACGTTATACGTTATACGTTATACGTTATACGTTATACGTTATACGTTATACGTTATACGTTATACGTTATACGTTATACGTTATACGTTATACGTTATACGTTATACGTCATACGTTATACGTTATACGTTATACGTTATACGTTATACGTTATACGTTATGCGTTATACGTTATGCGTTATACGTTATACGTTATACGTTATACGTTATACGTTATACGTTATACGTTATACGTTATACGTTATACGTTATACGTGAAACGTTATACGTTATACGTTATACGTTATACGTTATTCGTTACACGTTATGCGTTATACGTTATTCGTTATACGTTATACGTTATACGTTATACGTTATACGTTATACGTTATACGTAATACGTTATACGTTATACGTTATACGTTATACGTTATACGTTATACGTTATACGTTATACGTTATACGTTATACGTTATACGTTATACGTTATACGTTATACGTTATACGTTATACGTTATACGTTATACGTTATACGTTATACGTTATACGTTATACGTGATAAGTTATACGTTACATGCTATACGTTATACGTTATACGTTATACGTTGTACATTATACGTTATACGTTATAAGTTATACGTTATACGTTATACGTCATACGTTATACGTCATACGTTATTCGTTGTACGTTATACGTTATACGTTATACGGTATAGGTTATACGTTATACGGTATACGTTATACGTTATACGTTATACGTTATACGCTATACGTTATATGTTATACGCTATACGTTATACGTAATATGTAATGCTTCATACGTTTTACGTTATTCGTTATACGTTTTTCGTTACAAGTTATACGTTATACGTAATACGTTATAAGTTATATGTCATAAGTTATACGATACATGTTATACGTTATACGAAATATGTAATACGTAATACGTTTTACGATATTCGTTATACGTTCTTCGTTACACGTTATACGTTATACGTTATGCGTTATACGTATTACGTTATTCGTGATACGTTATACGTTATACGTTATACGTTATACGGCATACGTTATACGTTATACGTTATACGTTATACGTTATACGTTATACGTTATACGTTATACGTTATACGTTATACGTTATACGTTATACGTTATACGTTATACGTTATACGTTATACGTTATACGTTATACGTTATACGTTATACGTTATACGTTATACGTTATACGTTACACGTTATACGTTATACGTTATACGTTATACGTTATACGTTATACGTGATAAGTTATACGTTACATGCTATACGTTATACGTTATACGTTATACGTTGTACGTTATACGTTATACGTTACTCGTGATACGTTATACGTTATACGTCATACGTTATACGTCATACGTTATTCGTTTTACGTTATACGTTATACGTTATACGTTATACGTTATACGTTATACGTTATACGTTATACGTTTTACGTTATACGTTATACGTTATACGTTATACGTTATACGTTATACGTTATACGTTATACGTTATACGTTATGCGTTATACGTTATACGTTATACGTTATACGTTATACGTTATACGTTATACGTTATACGTTATACGTTATACGTTATACGTTATACGTTATACGTTATACGTTATACGTTATACGTTATACGTGAAACGTTATACGTTATACGTTATACGTTATACGTTATTCGTTACACGTTATGCGTTATACGTTATTCGTTATACGTTATACGTTATACGTTATACGTTATACGTTATACGTTATACGTAATACGTTATACGTTATACGTTATACGTTATACGTTATACGTTATACGTTATACGTTATACGTTATACGTTATACGTTATACGTTATACGTTATACGTTATACGTTATACGTTATACGTTATACGTTATACGTTATACGTTATACGTTATACGTTATACGTTATACGTGATAAGTTATACGTTACATGCTATACGTTATACGTTATACGTTATACGTTGTACATTATACGTTATACGTTATAAGTTATACGTTATACGTTATACGTCATACGTTATACGTCATACGTTATTCGTTGGACGTTATACGTTATACGTTATACGGTATAGGTTATACGTTATACGGTATACGTTATACGTTATACGTTATACGTTATACGCTATACGTTATATGTTATACGCTATACGTTATACGTAATATGTAATGCTTCATACGTTTTACGTTATTCGTTATACGTTTTTCGTTACAAGTTATACGTTATGCGTTATACGTTATACGTTATACGTTATACGTTAGACGTTATACGTTATACGTTATACGTTATACGTTATACGTTATACGTTATACGTTATACGTTATACGTTATACGTTATACGTTATACGTTATACGTTATACGTTATACGTTATACGTTATACGTTATACGTTATACGTTATACGTTATACGTTATACGTTATACGTTATACGTTATACGTTATACGTTATACGTTATACGTTATACGTTATACGTTATACGTTATACGTTATACGTTATACGTTATACGTTATACGTTATACGTTATACGTTACACGTTATACGTTATACGTTATACGTTATACGTTATACGTTATACGTTATACGTTATACGTGATAAGTTATACGTTACATGCTATACGTTATACGTTATACGTTATACGTTGTACGTTATACGTTATACGTTCTTCGTGATACGTTATACGTTATACGTCATACGTTATACGTCATACGTTATTCGTTATACGTTATACGTTATACGTTATACGTTATACGTTATACGTTATACGTTATACGTTATACGTTATACGTTATACGTTATACGTTATACGTTATACGTTATACGTTATACGTTATACGTTATACGTTATACGTTATACGTTATACGTTATACGTTATACGTTATACGTGAAACGTTATACGTTATACGTTATACGTTATACGTTATTCGTTACACGTTATGCGTTATACGTTATTCGTTATACGTTATACGTTATACGTTATACGTTATACGTTATACGTTATACGTTATACGTTATACGTTATACGTTATACGTTATACGTTATACGTTATACGTTATACGTTATACGTTATACGTTATACGTTATACGTTATACGTTATACGTTATACGTTATACGTGAAACGTTATACGTTATACGTTATACGTTATACGTTATTCGTTACACGTTATGCGTTATACGTTATTCGTTATACGTTATACGTTATACGTTATACGTTATACGTTATACGTTATACGTAATACGTTATACGTTATACGTTATACGTTATACGTTATACGTTATACGTTATACGTTATACGTTATACGTTATACGTTATACGTTATACGTTATACGTTATACGTTATACGTTATACGTTATACGTTATACGTTATACGTGATAAGTTATACGTTACATGCTATACGTTATACGTTATACGTTATACGTTGTACATTATACGTTATACGTTATAAGTTATACGTTATACGTTATACGTCATACGTTATACGTCATACGTTATTCGTTGTACGTTATACGTTATACGTTATACGGTATAGGTTATACGTTATACGGTATACGTTATACGTTATACGTTATACGTTATACGCTATACGTTATATGTTATACGCTATACGTTATACGTAATATGTAATGCTTCATACGTTTTACGTTATTCGTTATACGTTTTTCGTTACAAGTTATACGTTATACGTAATACGTTATAAGTTATATGTCATAAGTTATACGATACATGTTATACGTTATACGAAATATGTAATACGTAATACGTTTTACGATATTCGTTATACGTTCTTCGTTACACGTTATACGTTATACGTTATAGGTTATACGTATTACGTTATTCGTGATACGTTATACGTTATACGTTATACGTTATACGGCATACGTTATACGTTATACGTTATACGTTATACGTTATACGTTATACGTTATACGTTATACGTTATACGTTATACGTTATACGTTATACGTTATACGTTATACGTTATACGTTATACGTTATACGTTATACGTTATACGTTATACGTTATACGTTATACGTTATACGTTATACGTTATACGTTATACGTTATACGTTATACGTTATACGTTATACGTTATACGTTATACGTTATACGTTATACGTTACACGTTATACGTTATACGTTATACGTTACACGTTATACGTTACACGTTATACGTTATACGTTATACGTTATACGTGATAAGTTATACGTTACATGCTATACGTTATACGTTATACGTTATACGTTGTACGTTATACGTTATACGTTATACGTTATACGTTATACGTTATACGTTATACGTTATACGTTATACGTTATACGTTACACGTTATACGTTATACGTTATACGTTATTCGTTATACGTTATACGTGATAAGTTATACGTTACATGCTATACGTTATACGTTATACGTTAGACGTTGTACGTTATACGTTATACGTTATTCGTGATACGTTATACGTTATACGTCATACGTTATACGTCATACGTTATTCGTTATACGTTATACGTTATACGTTATACGTTATACGTTATACGTTATTCTTTATACGTTATACGTTATACGTTATACGTTAGACGTTATACGTTATACGTTATACGTTATACGTTATACGTTATACGTTATACATTATACGTTATACGTTATACGTTATACGTTATACGTTATACGTTATACGTTATACGTTATACGTCATACGTTATACGTCATACGTTATTCGTTGGACGTTATACGTTATACGTTATACGGTATAGGTTATACGTTATACGGTATACGTTATACGTTATACGTTATACGTTATACGCTATACGTTATATGTTATACGCTATACGTTATACGTAATATGTAATGCTTCATACGTTTTACGTTATTCGTTATACGTTTTTCGTTACAAGTTATACGTTATGCGTTATACGTTATACGTTATACGTTATACGTTAGACGTTATACGTTATACGTTATACGTTATACGTTATACGTTATACGTTATACGTTATACGTTATACGTTATACGTTATACGTTATACGTTATACGTTATACGTTATACGTTATACGTTATACGTTATACGTTATACGTTATACGTTATACGTTATACGTTATACGTTATACGTTATACGTTACACGTTATACGTTATACGTTATACGTTATACGTTATACGTTATACGTTATACGTTATACGTGATAAGTTATACGTTACATGCTATACGTTATACGTTATACGTTATACGTTGTACGTTATACGTTATACGTTCTTCGTGATACGTTATACGTTATACGTCATACGTTATACGTCATACGTTATTCGTTATACGTTATACGTTATACGTTATACGTTATACGTTATACGTTATACGTTATACGTTATACGTTATACGTTATACGTTATACGTTATACGTTATACGTTATACGTTATACGTTATACGTTATACGTTATACGTTATACGTTATACGTGAAACGTTATACGTTATACGTTATACGTTATACGTTATTCGTTACACGTTATGCGTTATACGTTATTCGTTATACGTTATACGTTATACGTTATACGTTATACGTTATACGTTATACGTTATACGTTATACGTTATACGTTATACGTTATACGTTATACGTTATACGTTATACGTTATACGTTATACGTTATACGTTATACGTTATACGTTATACGTTATACGTGAAACGTTATACGTTATACGTTATACGTTATACGTTATTCGTTACACGTTATGCGTTATACGTTATTCGTTATACGTTATACGTTATACGTTATACGTTATACGTTATACGTTATACGTAATACGTTATACGTTATACGTTATACGTTATACGTTATACGTTATACGTTATACGTTATACGTTATACGTTATACGTTATACGTTATACGTTATACGTTATACGTTATACGTTATACGTTATACGTTATACGTTATACGTGATAAGTTATACGTTACATGCTATACGTTATACGTTATACGTTATACGTTGTACATTATACGTTATACGTTATAAGTTATACGTTATACGTTATACGTCATACGTTATACGTCATACGTTATTCGTTGTACGTTATACGTTATACGTTATACGGTATAGGTTATACGTTATACGGTATACGTTATACGTTATACGTTATACGTTATACGCTATACGTTATATGTTATACGCTATACGTTATACGTAATATGTAATGCTTCATACGTTTTACGTTATTCGTTATACGTTTTTCGTTACAAGTTATACGTTATACGTAATACGTTATAAGTTATATGTCATAAGTTATACGATACATGTTATACGTTATACGAAATATGTAATACGTAATACGTTTTACGATATTCGTTATACGTTCTTCGTTACACGTTATACGTTATACGTTATAGGTTATACGTATTACGTTATTCGTGATACGTTATACGTTATACGTTATACGTTATACGGCATACGTTATACGTTATACGTTATACGTTATACGTTATACGTTATACGTTATACGTTATACGTTATACGTTATACGTTATACGTTATACGTTATACGTTATACGTTATACGTTATACGTTATACGTTATACGTTATACGTTATACGTTATACGTTATACGTTATACGTTATACGTTATACGTTATACGTTATACGTTATACGTTATACGTTATACGTTATACGTTATACGTTATACGTTATACGTTACACGTTATACGTTATACGTTATACGTTACACGTTATACGTTACACGTTATACGTTATACGTTATACGTTATACGTGATAAGTTATACGTTACATGCTATACGTTATACGTTATACGTTATACGTTGTACGTTATACGTTATACGTTATACGTTATACGTTATACGTTATACGTTATACGTTATACGTTATACGTTATACGTTACACGTTATACGTTATACGTTATACGTTATTCGTTATACGTTATACGTGATAAGTTATACGTTACATGCTATACGTTATACGTTATACGTTAGACGTTGTACGTTATACGTTATACGTTATTCGTGATACGTTATACGTTATACGTCATACGTTATACGTCATACGTTATTCGTTATACGTTATACGTTATACGTTATACGTTATACGTTATACGTTATTCTTTATACGTTATACGTTATACGTTATACGTTAGACGTTATACGTTATACGTTATACGTTATACGTTATACGTTATACGTTATACGTTATACGTTATACGTTATACGTTATACGTTATACGTTATACGTTATACGTTATACGTTATACGTCATACGTTATACGTCATACGTTATTCGTTGGACGTTATACGTTATACGTTATACGGTATAGGTTATACGTTATACGGTATACGTTATACGTTATACGTTATACGTTATACGCTATACGTTATATGTTATACGCTATACGTTATACGTAATATGTAATGCTTCATACGTTTTACGTTATTCGTTATACGTTTTTCGTTACAAGTTATACGTTATGCGTTATACGTTATACGTTATACGTTATACGTTAGACGTTATACGTTATACGTTATACGTTATACGTTATACGTTATACGTTATACGTTATACGTTATACGTTATACGTTATACGTTATACGTTATACGTTATACGTTATACGTTATACGTTATACGTTATACGTTATACGTTATACGTTATACGTTATACGTTATACGTTATACGTTATACGTTATACGTTATACGTTATACGTTATACGTTATACGTTATACGTTATACGTTATACGTTATACGTTATACGTTATACGTTATACGTTATACGTTATACGTTACACGTTATACGTTATACGTTATACGTTATACGTTATACGTTATACGTTATACGTTATACGTGATAAGTTATACGTTACATGCTATACGTTATACGTTATACGTTATACGTTGTACGTTATACGTTATACGTTCTTCGTGATACGTTATACGTTATACGTCATACGTTATACGTCATACGTTATTCGTTATACGTTATACGTTATACGTTATACGTTATACGTTATACGTTATACGTTATACGTTATACGTTATACGTTATACGTTATACGTTATACGTTATACGTTATACGTTATACGTTATACGTTATACGTTATACGTTATACGTTATACGTTATACGTTATACGTTATACGTTATACGTGAAACGTTATACGTTATACGTTATACGTTATACGTTATTCGTTACGCGTTATGCGTTATACGTTATTCGTTATACGTTATACGTTATACGTTATACGTTATACGTTATACGTTATACGTTATACGTTATACGTTATACGTTATACGTTATACGTTATACGTTATACGTTATACGTTATACGTTATACGTTATACGTTATACGTTATACGTTATACGTTATACGTGAAACGTTATACGTTATACGTTATACGTTATACGTTATTCGTTACACGTTATGCGTTATACGTTATTCGTTATACGTTATACGTTATACGTTATACGTTATACGTTATACGTTATACGTAATACGTTATACGTTATACGTTATACGTTATACGTTATACGTTATACGTTATACGTTATACGTTATACGTTATACGTTATACGTTATACGTTATACGTTATACGTTATACGTTATACGTTATACGTTATACGTTATACGTGATAAGTTATACGTTACATGCTATACGTTATACGTTATACGTTATACGTTGTACATTATACGTTATACGTTATAAGTTATACGTTATACGTTATACGTCATACGTTATACGTCATACGTTATTCGTTGTACGTTATACGTTATACGTTATACGGTATAGGTTATACGTTATACGGTATACGTTATACGTTATACGTTATACGTTATACGCTATACGTTATATGTTATACGCTATACGTTATACGTAATATGTAATGCTTCATACGTTTTACGTTATTCGTTATACGTTTTTCGTTACAAGTTATACGTTATACGTAATACGTTATAAGTTATATGTCATAAGTTATACGATACATGTTATACGTTATACGAAATATGTAATACGTAATACGTTTTACGATATTCGTTATACGTTCTTCGTTACACGTTATACGTTATACGTTATAGGTTATACGTATTACGTTATTCGTGATACGTTATACGTTATACGTTATACGTTATACGGCATACGTTATACGTTATACGTTATACGTTATACGTTATACGTTATACGTTATACGTTATACGTTATACGTTATACGTTATACGTTATACGTTATACGTTATACGTTATACGTTATACGTTATACGTTATACGTTATACGTTATACGTTATACGTTATACGTTATACGTTATACGTTATACGTTATACGTTATACGTTATACGTTATACGTTATACGTTATACGTTATACGTTATACGTTATACGTTATACGTTATACGTTATACGTTATACGTTACACGTTATACGTTATACGTTATACGTTACACGTTATACGTTACACGTTATACGTTATACGTTATACGTTATACGTGATAAGTTATACGTTACATGCTATACGTTATACGTTATACGTTATACGTTGTACGTTATACGTTATACGTTATACGTTATACGTTATACGTTATACGTTATACGTTATACGTTATACGTTATACGTTACACGTTATACGTTATACGTTATACGTTATTCGTTATACGTTATACGTGATAAGTTATACGTTACATGCTATACGTTATACGTTATACGTTAGACGTTGTACGTTATACGTTATACGTTATTCGTGATACGTTATACGTTATACGTCATACGTTATACGTCATACGTTATTCGTTATACGTTATACGTTATACGTTATACGTTATACGTTATACGTTATTCTTTATACGTTATACGTTATACGTTATACGTTAGACGTTATACGTTATACGTTATACGTTATACGTTATACGTTATACGTTATACGTTATACGTTATACGTTATACGTTATACGTTATACGTTATACGTTATACGTTATACGTTATACGTCATACGTTATACGTTATACGTTATACGTTATACGTTATACGTTATACGTTATACGTTATACGTTATACGTTATACGTTATACGTTAGACATTATACGTTATACGTTATACGTTATACGTTATACGTTATACGTTATACGTTATACGTTATACGTTATACGTTATACGTTATACGTTATACGTTATACGTTATACGTTATACGTTATACGTTAGACGTTATACGTTATACGTTATTCGTGATACGTTATACGTTATACGTCATACGTTATACGTCATACGTTATTCGTTGTACGTTATACGTTATACGTTATACGTTATACGTTATACGTTATTCTTTATACGTTATACGTTATACGTTATACGTTATACGTCATACGTCATACGTTATACGTTATACGTTATACGTAATACGTTATACGTTATACGTTATACAATATACGTTATACGTTATACGTTATACGTTATAGGTTATACGTTAGACGTTATACGTTATACGTCATACGTTATACGTTATACGTGATAAGTTATACGTTACATGCTATACGTTATACGTTATACGTTATACGTTGTACGTTATACGTTATACGTTATTCGTGATACGTTATACGTTATACGTCATACGTTATACGTCATACGTTATACGTTATACGTTATACGTTATACGTTATACGTTATACGTTATACGTAATACGTGATAAGTTATACGTTATACGTTATACGTTATTCTTTATACGTTATTACGTTTTACGTTTTATACGTTATACGTCATACGTTATACGTTATACGTTATACGTTATTACGTTATACGTTATACGTTATACGTTATACGTTATACGTTATACGTTATACGTTAGACGTTATACGTTATACGTTATACGTTATACGTTATACGTTATACGTGATAAGTTATACGTTACATGCTATACGTTATACGTTTATACGTTGTACGGTTTATACGTTATACGTTATACGTTATACGTTATACGTTATACGTCATACGTTATACGTCATACGTTATTCGTTATACGTTATACGTTATACGTTATACGATATACGTTATACGTTATTCTTTATACGTTATACGTTATACGTTATACGTTATACGTCATACGTCATACGTTATACGTTATACGTTATACGTTATACGTTATACGTTATACGTGAGAACGTTATACGTTATACGTTGTACGTTATACGTTATACGTTATACGTTATACGTTATACGTTATACGTTATACGTTATACGTTATACGTTGTACGTTATACGTTATACGTTATACGTTATACGTTATACGTCATACGTTATACGTCATACGTTATACGTTATACGTTATACGTTATACGTCATACGTTATACGTTATACGTTATACGTTATACGTTATACGTTATACGTTATACGTTATACGTTATACGTTATACGTTATACGTTAGACGTTATACGTTATACGTTATACGTTATACGTTATACGTTATACGTTATACGTTATACGTTATACGTTATACGTTATACGTTATACGTTATACGTTATACGTTAGACGTTATACGTTATACGTTATTCGTGATACGTTATACGTTATACGTCATACGTTATACGTCATACGTTATTCGTTATACGTTATACGTTATACGTTATACGTTATACGTTATACGTTATTCTTTATACGTTATACGTTATACGTTATACGTTATACGTCATACGTCATACGTTATACGTTATACGTTATACGTAATACGTTATACGTTATACGTTATACAATATACGTTATACGTTATACGTTATACGTTATTCGTTATACGTTAGACGTTATACGTTATACGTCATACGTTATACGTTATACGTTATACGTTATACGTTATACGTTATACGTTATACGTTATACGTTATACGTTATACGTTATACGTTATACGTTATACGTTAGACATTATACGTTATACGTTATACGTTATACGTTATACGTTATACGTTATACGTTATACGTTATACGTTATACGTTATACGTTATACGTTATACGTTATACGTTATACGTCATACGTTATACGTCATACGTTATTCGTTGTACGTTATACGTTATACGTTATACGTTATACGTTATACGTTATTCTTTATACGTTATACGTTATACGTTATACGTCATACGTCATACGTTATACGTTATACGTTATACGTAATACGTTATACGTTATACGTTATACAATATACGTTATACGTTATACGTTATACGTTATAGGTTATACGTTAGACGTTATACGTTATACGTCATACGTTATACGTTATACGTGATAAGTTATACGTTACATGCTATACGTTATACGTTATACGTTATACGTTGTACGTTATACGTTATACGTTATTCGTGATACGTTATACGTTATACGTCATACGTTATACGTCATACGTTATTCGTTATACGTTATACGTTATACGTTATACGTTATACGTTATACGTTATTCTTTATACGTTATACGTTATACGTTATACGTTAGACGTTATACGTTATACGTTATACGTTATACGTTGTACGTAATACGTGATAAGTTATACGTTATACGTTATACGTTATTCTTTATACGTTATACGTTATACGTTATACGTTATACGTCATACGTTATACGTTATACGTTATACGTTATACGTTATTCGTTATACGTTAGACGTTATACGTTATACGTCATACGTTATACGTTATACGTTATACGTTATACGTTATACGTTATACGTTATACGTTATACGTTATACGTTATACGTTATACGTTATACGTTATACGTTAGACATTATACGTTATACGTTATACGTTATACGTCATACGTTATCGTTATACGTTATACGTTATACGTTATACGTTATACGTTATACGTTATACGTTATACGTTATACGTTAGACGTTATACGTTATACGTTATACGTTATACGTTATACGTTATACGTTATACGTTATACAATATACGTTATACGTTATACGTTATACGTTATAGGTTATACGTTAGACGTTATACGTTATACGTCATACGTTATACGTTATACGTGATAAGTTATACGTTACATGCTATACGTTATACGTTATACGTTATACGTTGTACGTTATACGTTATACGTTATTCGTGATACGTTATACGTTATACGTCATACGTTATACGTCATACGTTATACGTTATACGTTATACGTTATACGTTATACGTTATACGTTATACGTAATACGTGATAAGTTATACGTTATACGTTATACGTTATTCTTTATACGTTATACGTTATACGTTATACGTTATACGTCATACGTTATACGTTATACGTTATACGTTATACGTTATACGTTATACGTTATACGTTATACGTTATACGTCATACGTCATACGTTATACGTTATACGTTATACGTAATACGTTATACGTTATACGTTATACAATATACGTTATACGTTATACGTTATACGTTATAGGTTATACGTTAGACGTTATACGTTATACGTCATACGTTATACGTTATACGTGATAAGTTATACGTTACATGCTATACGTTATACGTTATACGTTATACGTTGTACGTTATACGTTATACGTTATTCGTGATACGTTATACGTTATACGTCATACGTTATACGTCATACGTTATACGTTATACGTTATACGTTATACGTTATACGTTATACGTTATACGTAATACGTGATAAGTTATACGTTATACGTTATACGTTATTCTTTATACGTTATACGTTATACGTTATACGTTATACGTCATACGTTATACGTTATACGTTATACGTTATACGTTATACGTTATACGTTATACGTTATACGTTATACGTTATACGTTATACGTTAGACGTTATACGTTATACGTTATACGTTATACGTTATACGTTATACGTGATAAGTTATACGTTACATGCTATACGTTATACGTTATACGTTGTACGTTATACGTTATACGTTATACGTTATACGTTATACGTTATACGTCATACGTTATACGTCATACGTTATTCGTTATACGTTATACGTTATACGTTATACGATATACGTTATACGTTATTCTTTATACGTTATACGTTATACGTTATACGTTATACGTCATACGTCATACGTTATACGTTATACGTTATACGTTATACGTTATACGTTATACGTGAAACGTTATACGTTATACGTTGTACGTTATACGTTATACGTTATACGTTATACGTTATACGTTATACGTTATACGTTATACGTTATACGTTGTACGTTATACGTTATACGTTATACGTTATACGTTATACGTCATACGTTATACGTCATACGTTATACGTTATACGTTATACGTTATACGTCATACGTTATACGTTATACGTTATACGTTATACGTTATACGTTATACGTTATACGTTATACGTTATACGTTATACGTTATACGTTAGACGTTATACGTTATACGTTATACGTTATACGTTATACGTTATACGTTATACGTTATACGTTATACGTTATACGTTATACGTTATACGTTATACGTTATACGTTAGACGTTATACGTTATACGTTATTCGTGATACGTTATACGTTATACGTCATACGTTATACGTCATACGTTATTCGTTATACGTTATACGTTATACGTTATACGTTATACGTTATACGTTATTCTTTATACGTTATACGTTATACGTTATACGTTATACGTCATACGTCATACGTTATACGTTATACGTTATACGTAATACGTTATACGTTATACGTTATACAATATACGTTATACGTTATACGTTATACGTTATTCGTTATACGTTAGACGTTATACGTTATACGTCATACGTTATACGTTATACGTTATACGTTATACGTTATACGTTATACGTTATACGTTATACGTTATACGTTATACGTTATACGTTATACGTTATACGTTAGACATTATACGTTATACGTTATACGTTATACGTTATACGTTATACGTTATACGTTATACGTTATACGTTATACGTTATACGTTATACGTTATACGTTATACGTTATACGTCATACGTTATACGTCATACGTTATTCGTTGTACGTTATACGTTATACGTTATACGTTATACGTTATACGTTATTCTTTATACGTTATACGTTATACGTTATACGTTATACGTCATACGTCATACGTTATACGTTATACGTTATACGTAATACGTTATACGTTATACGTTATACAATATACGTTATACGTTATACGTTATACGTTATAGGTTATAGGTTATACGTTAGACGTTATACGTTATACGTCATACGTTATACGTTATACGTGATAAGTTATACGTTACATGCTATACGTTATACGTTATACGTTATACGTTGTACGTTATACGTTATACGTTATTCGTGATACGTTATACGTTATACGTCATACGTTATACGTCATACGTTATTCGTTATACGTTATACGTTATACGTTATACGTTATACGTTATACGTTATTCTTTATACGTTATACGTTATACGTTATACGTTAGACGTTATACGTTATACGTTATACGTTATACGTTGTACGTAATACGTGATAAGTTATACGTTATACGTTATACGTTATTCTTTATACGTTATACGTTATACGTTATACGTTATACGTCATACGTTATACGTTATACGTTATACGTTATACGTTATTCGTTATACGTTAGACGTTATACGTTATACGTCATACGTTATACGTTATACGTTCTACGTTATACGTTATACGTTATACGTTATACGTTATACGTTATACGTTATACGTTATACGTTATACGTTATACGTTAGACATTATACGTTATACGTTAGACGTTATACGTTATACGTTATACGTTATACGTCATACGTTATACGTTATACGTTATACGTTATACGTTATACGTTATACGTTATACGTTATACGTTATACGTTATACGTTATACGTTAGACATTATACGTTATACGTTATACGTTATACGTTATACGTTATACGTTATACGTTATACGTTATACGTTATACGTTATACGTTATACGTTATACGTTATACGTTATACGTTAGACGTTATACGTTATACGTTATTCGTGATACGTTATACGTTATACGTCATACGTTATACGTCATACGTTATTCGTTGTACGTTATACGTTATACGTTATACGTTATACGTTATACGTTATTCTTTATACGTTATACGTTATACGTTATACGTTATACGTCATACGTCATACGTTATACGTTATACGTTATACGTAATACGTTATACGTTATACGTTATACAATATACGTTATACGTTATACGTTATACGTTATAGGTTATACGTTAGACGTTATACGTTATACGTCATACGTTATACGTTATACGTGATAAGTTATACGTTACATGCTATACGTTATACGTTATACGTTATACGTTGTACGTTATACGTTATACGTTATTCGTGATACGTTATACGTTATACGTCATACGTTATACGTCATACGTTATTCGTTATACGTTATACGTTATACGTTATACGTTATACGTTATACGTTATTCTTTATACGTTATACGTTATACGTTATACGTTAGACGTTATACGTTATACGTTAAACGTTATACGTTATACGTTATACGTTATACGTTATACGTTATACGTTATACGTTATACGTTATACGTTATACGTTATACGTTATACGTTATACGTTATACGTTATACGTTATACGTTATACGTTGTACGTTATACGTTATACGTTATACGTTATACGTTATACGTCATACGTTATACGTCATACGTTATACGTTATACGTTATACGTTATACGTCATACGTTATACGTTATACGTTATACGTTATACGTTATACGTTATACGTTATACGTTATACGTTATACGTTATACGTTATACGTTAGACATTATACGTTATACGTTATACGTTATACGTTATACGTTATACGTTATACGTTATACGTTATACGTTATACGTTATACGTTATACGTTATACGTTATACGTTATACGTTAGACGTTATACGTTATACGTTATTCGTGATACGTTATACGTTATACGTCATACGTTATACGTCATACGTTATTCGTTATACGTTATAAGTTATACGTTATACGTTATACGTTATACGTTATTCTTTATACGTTATACGTTATACGTTATACGTTATACGTCATACGTCATACGTTATACGCTATACGTTATACGTAATACGTTATACGTTATACGTTATACAATATACGTTATACGTTATACGTTATACGTTATAGGTTATACGTTAGACGTTATACGTTATACGTCATACGTTATACGTTATACGTTATACGTTATACGTTATACGTTAT
Organism: Ptiloglossa arizonensis; assembly: GCF_051014685.1. Taxonomy (NCBI): domain Eukaryota; kingdom Metazoa; phylum Arthropoda; class Insecta; order Hymenoptera; family Colletidae; genus Ptiloglossa; species Ptiloglossa arizonensis. The sequence continues at coordinate 135,687 of NW_027478717.1, forward strand.
ACGTTATACGTTATACGTTATACGTTATACGTTATACGTTATACGTTATACGTTATACGTTAGACGTTATACGTTATACGTTATTCGTGATACGTTATACGTTATACGTCATACGTTATACGTCATACGTTATTCGTTATACGTTATACGTTATTCGTTATACGTTAGACGTTATACGTTATACGTCATACGTTATACGTTATACGTTATACGTTATACGTTATACGTTATACGTTATACGTTATATGTTATACGTTATACGTTATACGTTATACGTTACATGCTATACGTTATACGTTATACGTTATACGTTATACGTTATACGTTATACGTTATACGTTGTACGTTATACGTTATACGTTATACGTTATACGTTATACGTTATACGTTATACGTTATACGTTATACGTTATACGTTATACGTCATACGTTATACGTTATACGTTATACGTTATACGTTATACGTTATATGTTATTCGTTACACGTTATACGTTATACGTTATTCGTTATACGTTATACGTTATACGTTATACGTTATACGTTATACGTTATACGTAATACGTTATACGTTATACGTTATACGTTATACGTTATACGTTATACGTTATACGTTATACGTTATACGTTATACGTTATACGTAATACGTGATAAGTTATACGTTATACGTTATACGTTATTCTTTATACGTTATACGTTATACGTTATACGTTATACGTCATACGTTATACGTTATACGTTATACGTTATACGTTATACGTTATACGTTATACGTTATACGTTATACGTTATACGTTATACGTCAGACGTTATACGTTATACGTTATACGTTATACGTTATACGTTATACGTGATAAGTTATACGTTACATGCTATACGTTATACGTTATACGTTGTACGTTATACGTTATACGTTATACGTTATACGTTATACGTTATACGTCATACGTTATACGTCATACGTTATTCGTTATACGTTATACGTTATACGTTATACGTTATACGTTATACGTTGTACGTTATACGTTATACGTTATACGTTATACGTTATACGTCATACGTTATACGTCATACGTTATACGTCAGACGTTATACGTTATACGTTATACGTTATACGTTATACGTTATACGTTATACGTTATACGTCATACGTCATACGTTATACGTTATACGTTATACGTTATACGTTATACGTTATACGTGAAACGTTATACGTTATACGTTGTACGTTATACGTTATACGTTATACGTTATACGTTATACGTTATACGTTATACGTTATACGTTATACGTTGTACGTTATACGTTATACGTTATACGTTATACGTTATACGTCATACGTTATACGTCATACGTTATACGTTATACGTTATACGTTATACGTCATACGTTATACGTTATACGTTATACGTTATACGTTATACGTTATACGTTATACGTTATACGTTATACGTTATACGTTATACGTTAGACGTTATACGTTATACGTTATACGTTATACGTTATACGTTATACGTTATACGTTATACGTTATACGTTATACGTTATACGTTATACGTTATACGTTATACGTTAGACGTTATACGTTATACGTTATTCGTGATACGTTATACGTTATACGTCATACGTTATACGTCATACGTTATTCGTTATACGTTATACGTTATACGTTATACGTTATACGTTATACGTTATTCTTTATACGTTATACGTTATACGTTATACGTTATACGTCATACGTCATACGTTATACGTTATACGTTATACGTAATACGTTATACGTTATACGTTATACGTTATACGTTATACGTTATACGTTATACGTTATACGTCATACGTTATACGTTATACGTTATACGTTATACGTTATACGTTATACGTTATACGTTATACGTTATACGTTATACGTTATACGTTATACGTTATACGTTATACGTTATACGTGAAAAGTTATACGTTACATGCTATACGTTATACGTTATACGTTATACGTTATACGTTATACGTTATACGTTATACGTTGTACGTTATACGTTATACGTTATACGTTATACGTTATACGTTATACGTTATACGTTATACGTTATACGTTATACGTTATACGTCATACGTTATACGTTATACGTTATACGTTATACGTTATACGTTATATGTTATTCGTTACACGTTATACGTTATACGTTATTCGTTATACGTTATACGTTATACGTTATACGTTATACGTTATACGTTATACGTAATACGTTATACGTTATACGTTATACGTTATACGTTATACGTTATACGTTATACGTTATACGTTATACGTTATACGTTATACGTAATACGTGATAAGTTATACGTTATACGTTATACGTTATTCTTTATACGTTATACGTTATACGTTATACGTTATACGTCATACGTTATACGTTATACGTTATACGTTATACGTTATACGTTATACGTTATACGTTATACGTTATACGTTATACGTTATACGTCAGACGTTATACGTTATACGTTATACGTTATACGTTATACGTTATACGTGATAAGTTATACGTTACATGCTATACGTTATACGTTATACGTTGTACGTTATACGTTATACGTTATACGTTATACGTTATACGTTATACGTCATACGTTATACGTCATACGTTATTCGTTATACGTTATACGTTATACGTTATACGTTATACGTTATACGTTGTACGTTATACGTTATACGTTATACGTTATACGTTATACGTCATACGTTATACGTCATACGTTATACGTCAGACGTTATACGTTATACGTTATACGTTATACGTTATACGTTATACGTTATACGTTATACGTCATACGTCATACGTTATACGTTATACGTTATACGTTATACGTTATACGTTATACGTGAAACGTTATACGTTATACGTTGTACGTTATACGTTATACGTTATACGTTATACGTTATACGTTATACGTTATACGTTATACGTTATACGTTGTACGTTATACGTTATACGTTATACGTTATACGTTATACGTCATACGTTATACGTCATACGTTATACGTTATACGTTATACGTTATACGTCATACGTTATACGTTATACGTTATACGTTATACGTTATACGTTATACGTTATACGTTATACGTTATACGTTATACGTTATACGTTAGACGTTATACGTTATACGTTATACGTTATACGTTATACGTTATACGTTATACGTTATACGTTATACGTTATACGTTATACGTTATACGTTATACGTTATACGTTAGACGTTATACGTTATACGTTATTCGTGATACGTTATACGTTATACGTCATACGTTATACGTCATACGTTATTCGTTATACGTTATACGTTATACGTTATACGTTATACGTTATACGTTATTCTTTATACGTTATACGTTATACGTTATACGTTATACGTCATACGTCATACGTTATACGTTATACGTTATACGTAATACGTTATACGTTATACGTTATACGTTATACGTTATACGTTATACGTTATACGTAATACGTGATAAGTTATACGTTATACGTTATACGTTATTCTTTATACGTTATACGTTATACGTTATACGTTATACGTCATACGTTATACGTTATACGTTATACGTTATACGTTATACGTTATACGTTATACGTTATACGTTATACGTTATACGTTATACGTTATACGTTATACGTTATACGTTATACGTTATACGTTATACGTGATAAGTTATACGTTACATGCTATACGTTATACGTTATACGTTGTACGTTATACGTTATACGTTATACGTTATACGTTATACGTTATACGTCATACGTTATACGTCATACGTTATTCGTTATACGTTATACGTTATACGTTATACGATATACGTTATACGTTATTCTTTATACGTTATACGTTATACGTTATACGTTATACGTCATACGTCATACGTTATACGTTATACGTTATACGTTATACGTTATACGTTATACGTGAAACGTTATACGTTATACGTTGTACGTTATACGTTATACGTTATACGTTATACGTTATACGTTATACGTTATACGTTATACGTTATACGTTGTACGTTATACGTTATACGTTATACGTTATACGTTATACGTCATACGTTATACGTCATACGTTATACGTTATACGTTATACGTTATACGTCATACGTTATACGTTATACGTTATACGTTATACGTTATACGTTATACGTTATACGTTATACGTTATACGTTATACGTTATACGTTATACGTTATACGTTATACGTTATACGTTATACGTGAAAAGTTATACGTTACATGCTATACGTTATACGTTATACGTTATACGTTATACGTTGTTCGTTATACGTTATACGTTATAAGTTATACGTTATACGTTATACGTTATACGTCATACGTTATACGTCATACGTTATTCGTTATACGTTATGCGTTATACGTTATACGTTATACGTTATACGTTATTCTTTATATTAGGGGGACCGGAAAGTAATGTCGTTTCCTTACATTAAATTCAAACACATAAATTTTTAACGAGTTTTTATTTTTAATCAATGATATAATCACCCTCATTATCAACAACCTTTTGCCATCTAGTGTGCAAATTTTCAATGCCGGATCGATAAAAATCAATTGGTTTTTGAGCAAAATATACAGAGATGGCATTTTGAATATCATCCAAATTTGCAAATCTTTTGCCACTTAGAAAGTGTTGAAGCGATCGGAATAAATGGAAATCCGATGGTGCAACATCGGGCGAGTATGGTGGGTGAGGCAGTACCTCCCACCCCAATTCATTAATTTTTGCCAAGGTTCGTCTTGCGCACTGCGGTCTTGCATTATCGTGTTGCAGAATAACGCCTTTTCTGTTGACAATCGCTGGCCACTTTTCAATTAAAGATTTATTTACACGATCTAATTGTTCACAGTAAAGGTCTGCATTCACAGTCTGTCCAGGTTTCAGCACTTCAAAATGAACAACGCCGCGAATACTCCACCAAACACACAAAAGGGCCTTTTTGGGGTGTAAACCTGGCTTAGCAGTACTTTGTGGCGATTCATTTGGAGAGAGCCACTGCCTTTCGCGTTTTGGATTATCATAAAGAACCCACTTTTCATCTCCGGTGATCAAGCGATCAAAAAACGCTTCTGTATTGTGCCGTTGAAGCAATAAGTTGCATGTGGTGGATCGGTTAGCCTTGTTCTCTTCGGACAGATTATGCGGGACCCAAACACCTGCTCTGCTTACTTTCCCAATCTGCTGCAAATGTTCTTGGATGGTCGATCAAGGTTGGTTAAGACTGTTTGACAATTCCTCGATTGTCTGACACGGATTTGCTTCCACTTCCGCACTTAACACGTCATTGTCTAACGTTGTTGGTCTTCCTGATCGATACGAGTCGGAAAGATCAAAATTACCGGATTTGAACTTGGAAAACCACCTTTGGCATTTACGAACGTCTAATGCATTTGGATAAACATCGCAAATGTTTTTGGTAGCAACTGTTGCGTTACTACCCTTGCGAAACTCAAAAAGCATGCAATGCCCGATATGTACCTCTTCTGGTATTTGGCTGGCCATTTCACCCAAAATTGTAAAGAAAAATTTTAAATTTAATTATTTACAACTAAACAAGTCACTATAACCTCAGAATGTCTTTGCTACGACTTTAATGTACACAATGAGCTGACAAATGACAATCAAATAGTGACATGCGCAGAAACGACATTACTTTCCGGTCCACCTAATACGTTATTCGTTATACGTTATACGTTATACGTCATACGTTGTACGTTATACGTTATACGTTATACGTTATACGTTATACGTTATACGTTATACGTTATACGTTATACTGTATACGTTATACGTTATACGTTAGACGTTATACGTTATACGTTATACGTTATACGTTATACGTTATACGTTATACGTTATACGTTATACGTTATACGTTATACGTTATACGTTATACGTAATACGTTATACGTTATACGTTATACGTTATACGTTATACGTTATACGTTATACGTTATATGTTATACGTTATTCTGTATACGTTATACGTTATACGTTATACGTTATACGACATACGTTATTCTTTATACGTTATACGTTATACGTTATACGTTATACGACATACGTTATACGTTATACGTTATACGTTATACGTTATAGGTTATACGTTATACGTCATAGATTATACGTTATACGTTATACGTTATACGTTATACGTTATACGTTATACGTTATACGTTATACGTGAAACGTTATACGTTATAAGTTATACGTTATACGTTATACGTTATACGTTATACGTTATACGTTATACGTTATACGTTATACGTTATACGTTATACGTTATACGTTATACGTTATACGTTGTACGTTATACGTTATGCGTTATAAGTTATACGTTATACGTTATACGTTATACGTTATACGTTATACGTTGTACGATATACGTTATACGTTATACGTTATACGTTATACGTTATACGTTATACGTTATACGTTATACGTTGTACGTTATACGTTATACGTTATTCGTGATACGTTATACGTTATACGTCATACGTTATACGTCATACGTTATTCGTTATACGTTATACGTTATACGTTATACGTTATACGTTATACCTTATAAGTTATACGTTATACCTTATAAGTTATACGTCATAAGTTATACGATACACGTTATACGTTATTCGAAATATGTAATACGTAATACGTTTTACGATATTCGTTATACGTTCTTCGTTACACGTTATACGTTATACGTTATGCGTTATACGTTTTACGTTATTCGTGATACGTTATACGTTGTACTTTATACGTTACACGTTATACGTTATACGTTATACGTTATACGTTATACGTTATACGTTATACGTTATACGTTATACGTTATACGTTATACGTTATACGTTATACGTTATACGTTATACGTTATACGTTATACGTTACATGCTATACGTTATACGTTATACGTTATACGTTGTACGTTATACGTTATACGTTATACGTTGTACGTTATACGTTATACGTTATACGTCATACGTTATACGTCATACGTTATTCGTTATACGTTATACGTTATACGTTATACGTTATACGTTATACGTTATACGTTATTCTTTATACGTTATACGTTATACGTTATACGTTATACGTCATACGTTATACGTTATACGTTATACGTTATACGTTATACGTTATACGTTACATGCTATACGTTATACGTTATACGTTATACGTTGTACGTTATACGTTATACGTTATACGTTATACGTTGTACGTTATACGTTATACGTTATACGTCATACGTTATACGTCATACGTTATTCGTTATACGTTATACGTTATACGTTATACGTTATACGTTATACGTTATTCTTTATACGTTATACGTTATACGTTATACGTTATACGTCATACGTTATACGTTATACGTTATACTTTATACGTTATACGTTATACGTTATACGTCATACGTTATACGTCATACGTTATACGTTATACGTTATACGATATACGTTATACGTTATACGTTATGCGTTATTCGTTATACGTTTTACGTTATACGTTACACGTAATTCGTAATACGTTATACCTGATACGTTATACGTTCTACGTTATACGTTATACGTTGTACGTTACACGTTATACGTTATGCGTTATACGTTATACGTTATACGTAATTCGTAATACGTTATACCTGATACGTTATACGTTCTACGTTATACGTTATACGTTATACGTTATACGTTATACGTTATACGTTATACGTTATACGTTATACGTTATACGTTATACGTCATAGGTTATACGTTATACGTTATACGTTATGCGTTATACGTTATACGTTATACGTTATACGTTATGCGTTATACGTTAGACGTTATACGTTATACGTTATACGTTATACGTTATACGTTATACGTTATACGTTGTACGTTATACGTTATACGTTATACGTTATACGTTATACGTTATACGTTATACGTTATACGTTATACGTTATTCTTTATACGTTATACGTTATACGTTATACGTTATACGTCATACGTTATACGTTATACGTTATACTTTATACGTTATACGTTATACGTTATACGTCATACGTTATACGTCATACGTTATACGTTATACGTTATACGATATACGTTATACGTTATACATTATACGTTATACGTAATTCGTAATACGTTATACCTGATACGTTATACGTTCTACGTTATACGTTATACGTTATACGTTATACGTTATACGTTATACATGATAAGTTATACGTTATACGTTATACGTTATTCTTTATACGTTATACGTTATACGTTATACGTTATACGTCATACGTTATACGTTATACGTTATACGTTATACGTTATACGTTATACGTTATACGTTATACGTTATACGTTATGCGTTATACGTTAGACGTTATACGTTATACGTTATACGTTATACGTTATACGTTATACGTTATACGTTGTACGTTATACGTTATACGTTATACGTTATACGTTATACGTTATACGTTATACGTTATACGTAATTCGTAATACGTTATACCTGATACGTTATACGTTCTACGTTATACGTTATACGTTATACGTTATACGTCATACGTTATACGTTATACGTTATACGTTATACGTTATACGTTATACGTTATACGTTATACGTTATACGTTATGCGTTATACGTTAGACGTTATACGTTATACGTTATACGTTATACGTTATACGTTATACGTTATACGTTATACGTTGTACGTTATACGTTATACGTTATACGTTATACGTTATACGTTATACGTTATACGTTATACGTTATACGTTATACGTTATACGTTATACGTTATACGTTATACGTTATACGTAATTCCTAATACGTTATACCTGATACGTTATACGTTCTACGTTATACGTTATACGTTATACGTTATACGTTATACGTTATACGTGATAAGTTATACGTTATACGTTATACGTTATTCTTATACGTTATACGTTATACGTTATACGTTATACGTCATACGTTATACGTTATACGTTATACGTTATACGTTATACGTTATACGTTATACGTTATACGTTATACGTTATGCGTTATACGTTAGACGTTATACGTTATACGTTATACGTTATACGTTATACGTTATACGTTATACGTTATACGTTATACGTTATACGTGATAAGTTATACGTTACATGCTATACGTTATACGTTATACGTTATACGTTGTACGTTATACGTTATACGTTATACGTTATACGTTATACGTTATACGTTGTACGTTATACGTTATACGTCATACGTTATACGTTATACGTTATACGTCATACGTTATACGTCATACGTTATTCGTTATACGTTATATGTTATACGTTATACGTTATACGTTATACGTTATACGTTATTCTTTATACGTTATACGTTATACGTTATACGTTATACGTCATACGTTATACGTTATACGTTATACGTTATACGTTATACGTTATACGTTATACGTTATACGTTATACGTTATACGTTATACGTTATACGTTATACGTTATACGTTATACGTTATACGTTATACGTTATACGTTAGACGTTATACGTTATACGTTATACGTTATACGTTATACGTTATACGTTATACGTTATACGTTATACGTTATACGTTATACGTTATACGTGATACGTTAGACGTTATACGTTATACGTTATTCGTGATACGTTATACGTTATACGTTATACGTTATACGTCATACGTTATACGTTATACGTTATACGTTATACGTTATACGTTATACGTTATACGTTATACGTTATACGTTATACGTTATACGTTAGACGTTATACGTTATACGTTATACGTTATACGTTATACGTTATACGTTATACGTTATACGTTATACGTTATACGTTATACGTTATACGTTATACGTTAGACGTTATACGTTATACGTTATTCGTGATACGTTATACGTTATACGTCATACGTTATACGTCATACGTTATTCGTTATACGTTATACGTTATACGTTATACGTTATACGTTATACGTTATACGTTATACGTTATACGTTATACGTTATACGTTATACGTTATACGTGAAAAGTTATACGTTACATGCTATACGTTATACGTTATACGTTATACGTTATACGTTGTTCGTTATACGTTATACGTTATAAGTTATACGTTATACGTTATACGTTATACGTCATACGTTATACGTCATACGTTATTCGTTATACGTTATGCGTTATACGTTATACGTTATACGTTATACGTTATTCTTTATACGTTATTCGTTATACGTTATACGTTATACGTCATACGTTGTACGTTATACGTTATACGTTATACGTTATACGTTATACGTTATACGTTATACGCTATACGTTATACTGTATACGTTATACGTTATACGTTAGACGTTATACGTTATACGTTATACGTTATACGTTATACGTTATACGTTATACGTTATACGTTATACGTTATACGTTATACGTTATACGTTATACGTAATACGTTATACGTTATACGTTATACGTTATACGTTATACGTTATACGTTATACGTTATATGTTATACGTTATTCTTTATACGTTATACGTTATACGTTATACGTTATACGACATACGTTATTCTTTATACGTTATACGTTATACGTTATACGTTATACGACATACGTTATACGTTATACGTTATACGTTATACGTTATAGGTTATACGTTATACGTCATAGATTATACGTTATACGTTATACGTTATACGTTATACGTTATACGTTATACGTTATACGTTATACGTTATACGTGAAACGTTATACGTTATAAGTTATACGTTATACGTTATACGTTATACGTTATACGTTATACGTTATACGTTATACGTTATACGTTATACGTTATACGTTATACGTTATACGTTATACGTTTTACGTTATACGTTATGCGTTATAAGTTATACGTTATACGTTATACGTTATACGTTATACGTTATACGTTGTACGTTATACGTTATACGTTATACGTTATACGTTATACGTTATACGTTATACGTTATACGTTATACGTTGTACGTTATACGTTATACGTTATTCGTGATACGTTATACGTTATACGTCATACGTTATACGTCATACGTTATTCGTTATACGTTATACGTTATACGTTATACGTTATACGTTATACCTTATAAGTTATACGTTATACCTTATAAGTTATACGTCATAAGTTATACGATACACGTTATACGTTATTCGAAATATGTAATACGTAATACGTTTTACGATATTCGTTATACGTTCTTCGTTACACGTTATACGTTATACGTTATGCGTTATACGTTTTACGTTATTCGTGATACGTTATACGTTATACGTTATACGTTATACGGTATACGTTATACGTTATACGTTATACGTTATACGTTATACGTTATACGTTATACGTTATACGTTATACGTTATACGTTATATGTTATACGTTATACGTTATACGTTATACGTTATACGTTACATGCTATACGTTATACGTTATACGTTGTACTTTATACGTTACACGTTATACGTTATACGTTATACGTTATACGTTATACGTTATACGTTATACGTTATACGTTATACGTTATACGTTATACGTTATACGTTATACGTTATACGTTATACGTTATACGTTATACGTTACATGCTATACGTTATACGTTATACGTTATACGTTGTACGTTATACGTTATACGTTATACGTTGTACGTTATACGTTATACGTTATACGTCATACGTTATACGTCATACGTTATTCGTTATACGTTATACGTTATACGTTATACGTTATACGTTATACGTTATACGTTATTCTTTATACGTTATACGTTATACGTTATACGTTATACGTCATACGTTATACGTTATACGTTATACGTTATACGTTATACGTTATACGTTACATGCTATACGTTATACGTTATACGTTATACGTTGTACGTTATACGTTATACGTTATACGTTGTACGTTATACGTTATACGTTATACGTCATACGTTATACGTCATACGTTATTCGTTATACGTTATACGTTATACGTTATACGTTATACGTTATACGTTATTCTTTATACGTTATACGTTATACGTTATACGTTATACGTCATACGTTATACGTTATACGTTATACTTTATACGTTATACGTTATACGTTATACGTCATACGTTTTACGTCATACGTTATTCGTTATACGTTATACGTTATACGTTATACGTTATACGTTATACGTTATTCTTTATACGTTATACGTTATACGTTATACGGTATACGTTATACGTTATACGTTATACGTTATACGTTATACGTTATACGATATACGTTATACGTTATACGTTATGCGTTATTCGTTATACGTTTTACGTTATACGTTACACGTAATTCGTAATACGTTATACCTGATACGTTATACGTTCTACGTTATACGTTATACGTTGTACGTTACACGTTATACGTTATGCGTTATACGTTATACGTTATACGTAATTCGTAATACGTTATACCTGATACGTTATACGTTCTACGTTATACGTTATACGTTATACGTTATACGTTATACGTTATACGTTATACGTTATACGTTATACGTTATACGTTATACGTTATACGTTATACGTTACATGCTATACGTTATACGTTATACGTTATACGTTGTACGTTGTACGTTATACGTTATACGTTATACGTTGTACGTTATACGTTATACGTTATACGTCATACGTTTTACGTCATACGTTATTCGTTATACGTTATACGTTATACGTTATACGTTATACGTTATACGTTATTCTTTATACGTTATACGTTATACGTTATACGTTATACGTCATACGTTATACGTTATACGTTATACGTTATACGTTATACGTTATACGTTATACGTCATACGTTATACGTAATACGTTATACGTTATACGTTATACGATATACGTTATACATTATACGTTATGCGTTATTCGTTATACGTTTTACGTTATACGTTACACGTAATTCGTAATACGTTATACCTGATAGGTTATACGTTCTACGTTATACGTTATACGTTATACGTTATACGTTATACGTTATACGTTATACGTTATACGTTATACGTTATATGTTATACGTTATACGTTATACGTTATACGTTACATGCTATACGTTATACGTTATACGTTATACGTTACACGTTATACGTTATACGTTATACGTTATACGTTATACGTTATACGTCATAGGTTATACGTTATACGTTATACGTTATGCGTTATACGTTATACGTTATACGTTATACGTTATACGTTATACGTTATACGTTGTACGATATACGTTATACGTTATACGTTATACGTTATACGTTATACGTAATTCGTAATACGTTATACCTGATACGTTATACGTTCTACGTTATACGTTATACGTTATACGTTATACGTTATACGTTATACGTGATAAGTTATACGTTATACGTTATACGTTATTCTTTATACGTTATACGTTATACGTTATACGTTATACGTCATACGTTATACGTTATACGTTATACGTTATACGTTATACGTTATACGTTATACGTTATACGTTATACGTTATGCGTTATACGTTAGACGTTATACGTTATACGTTATACGTTATACGTTATACGTTATACGTTATACGTTGTACGTTATACGTTATACGTTATACGTTATACGTTATACGTTATACGTTATACGTTATACGTTATACGTTATACGTAATTCGTAATACGTTATACCTGATACGTTATACGTTCTACGTTATACGTTATACGTTATACGTTATACGTTATACGTCATACGTTATACGTTATACGTTATACGTTATACGTTATACGTTATACGTTATACGTTATACGTTATGCGTTATACGTTAGACGTTATACGTTATACGTTATACGTTATACGTTATACGTTATACGTTATACGTTATACGTTGTACGTTATACGTTATACGTTATACGTTATACGTTATACGTTATACGTTATACGTTATACGTTATACGTTATACGTTATACGTTATACGTTATACGTTATACGTTATACGTAATTCCTAATACGTTATACCTGATACGTTATACGTTCTACGTTATACGTTATACGTTATACGTTATACGTTATACGTTATACGTGATAAGTTATACGTTATACGTTATACGTTATTCTTATACGTTATACGTTATACGTTATACGTTATACGTCATACGTTATACGTTATACGTTATACGTTATACGTTATACGTTATACGTTATACGTTATACGTTATACGTTATGCGTTATACGTTAGACGTTATACGTTATACGTTATACGTTATACGTTATACGTTATACGTTATACGTTATACGTTATACGTTATACGTTATACGTGATAAGTTATACGTTACATGCTATACGTTATACGTTATACGTTATACGTTGTACGTTATACGTTATACGTTATACGTTATACGTTATACGTTATACGTTGTACGTTATACGTTATACGTCATACGTTATACGTTATACGTTATACGTCATACGTTATACGTCATACGTTATTCGTTATACGTTATATGTTATACGTTATACGTTATACGTTATACGTTATACGTTATTCTTTATACGTTATACGTTATACGTTATACGTTATACGTCATACGTTATACTTTATACGTTATACGTTATACGTTATACGTTATACGTTATACGTTATACGTTATACGTTATACGTTATACGTTATACGTTATACGTTATACGTTATACGTTATACGTTATACGTTATACGTTATACGTTATACGTTATACGTTACACGTTATACGTTATACGTTATACGTTATACGTTATACGTTATACGTTATACGTGAAACGTTATACGTTATACGTTATACGTTATACGTTATTCGTTACACGTTATGCGTTATACGTTATTCGTTATACGTTATACGTTATACGTTATACGTTATACGTTATACGTTATACGTTATACGTTATACGTAATACGTTATACGTTATACGTTATACGTTATACGTTATACGTTATACGTTATACGTTATACGTTATACGTTATACGTTATACGTTATACGTTATACGTTATACGTTATACGTTATACGTCATACGTTATACGTTATACGTTATACGTTATACGTTATACGTTATACGTTATGCGTTATACGTTATGCGTTATACGTTATACGTTATACGTTATACGTTATACGTTATACGTTATACGTTATACGTTATACGTTATACGTGAAACGTTATACGTTATACGTTATACGTTATACGTTATTCGTTACACGTTATGCGTTATACGTTATTCGTTATACGTTATTCGTTATACGTTATACGTTATACGTTATACGTTATACGTAATACGTTATACGTTATACGTTATACGTTATACGTTATACGTTATACGTTATACGTTATACGTTATACGTTATACGTTATACGTTATACGTTATACGTTATACGTTATACGTTATACGTTATACGTTATACGTTATACGTTATACGTTATACGTTATACGTTATACGTTATACGTTATACGTGATAAGTTATACGTTACATGCTATACGTTATACGTTATACGTTATACGTTGTACATTATACGTTATACGTTATAAGTTATACGTTATACGTTATACGTCATACGTTATACGTCATACGTTATTCGTTGTACGTTATACGTTATACGTTATACGGTATAGGTTATACGTTATACGGTATACGTTATACGTTATACGTTATACGTTATACGCTATACGTTATATGTTATACGCTATACGTTATACGTAATATGTAATGCTTCATACGTTTTACGTTATTCGTTATACGTTTTTCGTTACAAGTTATACGTTATACGTAATACGTTATAAGTTATATGTCATAAGTTATACGATACATGTTATACGTTATACGAAATATGTAATACGTAATACGTTTTACGATATTCGTTATACGTTCTTCGTTACACGTTATACGTTATACGTTATGCGTTATACGTATTACGTTATTCGTGATACGTTATACGTTATACGTTATACGTTATACGGCATACGTTATACGTTATACGTTATACGTTATACGTTATACGTTATACGTTATACGTTATACGTTATACGTTATACGTTATACGTTATACGTTATACGTTATACGTTATACGTTATACGTTATACGTTATACGTTATACGTTATACGTTATACGTTATACGTTATACGTTATACGTTATACGTTACACGTTATACGTTATACGTTATACGTTATACGTTATACGTTATACGTGATAAGTTATACGTTACATGCTATGCGTTATACGTTATACGTTATACGTTGTACGTTATACGTTATACGTTACTCGTGATACGTTATACGTTATACGTCATACGTTATACGTCATACGTTATTCGTTATACGTTATACGTTATACGTTATACGTTATACGTTATACGTTAAACGTTATACGTTATACGTTTTACGTTATACGTTATACGTTATACGTTATACGTTATACGTTATACGTTATACGTTATACGTTATACGTTATACGTTATACGTTATACGTTATACGTTATACGTTATACGTTATACGTTATACGTTATACGTTATACGTTATACGTTATACGTTATACGTTATACGTTATACGTTATACGTGAAACGTTATACGTTATACGTTATACGTTATACGTTATTCGTTACACGTTATGCGTTATACGTTATTCGTTATACGTTATACGTTATACGTTATACGTTATACGTTATACGTTATACGTAATACGTTATACGTTATACGTTATACGTTATACGTTATACGTTATACGTTATACGTTATACGTTATACGTTATACGTTATACGTTATACGTTATACGTTATACGTTATACGTTATACGTTATACGTTATACGTTATACGTTATACGTTATACGTGATAAGTTATACGTTACATGCTATACGTTATACGTTATACGTTATACGTTGTACATTATACGTTATACGTTATAAGTTATACGTTATACGTTATACGTCATACGTTATACGTCATACGTTATTCGTTGTACGTTATACGTTATACGTTATACGGTATAGGTTATACGTTATACGGTATACGTTATACGTTATACGTTATACGTTATACGCTATACGTTATATGTTATACGCTATACGTTATACGTAATATGTAATGCTTCATACGTTTTACGTTGTTCGTTATACGTTTTTCGTTACAAGTTATACGTTATGCGTTATACGTTATACGTTATACGTTATACGTTAGACGTTATACGTTATACGTTATACGTTATACGTTATACGTTATACGTTATACGTTATACGTTATACGTTATACGTTATACGTTATACGTTATACGTTATACGTTATACGTTATACGTTATACGTTATACGTTATACGTTATACGTTATACGTTATACGTTATACGTTATACGTTATACGTTATACGTTATACGTTATACGTTATACGTTATACGTTATACGTTATACGTTATACGTTATACGTTATACGTTATACGTTATACGTTATACGTTATACGTTATACGTTATACGTTATACGTTACACGTTATACGTTATACGTTATACGTTATACGTTATACGTTATACGTTATACGTTATACGTGATAAGTTATACGTTACATGCTATACGTTATACGTTATACGTTATACGTTGTACGTTATACGTTATACGTTATTCGTGATACGTTATACGTTATACGTCATACGTTATACGTCATACGTTATTCGTTATACGTTATACGTTATACGTTATACGTTATACGTTATACGTTATACGTTATACGTTATACGTTATACGTTATACGTTATACGTTATACGTTATACGTTATACGTTATACGTTATACGTTATACGTTATACGTTATACGTTATACGTTATACGTTATACGTTATACGTTATACGTTATACGTTATACGTGAAACGTTATACGTTATACGTTATACGTTATACGTTATTCGTTACACGTTATATGTTATACGTTATTCGTTATACGTTATACGTTATACGTTATACGTTATACGTTATACGTTATACGTTATACGTTATACGTTATACGTTATACGTTATACGTTATACGTTATACGTTATACGTTATACGTTATACGTTATACGTTATACGTTATACGTTATACGTTATACGTTATACGTTATACGTGAAACGTTATACGTTATACGTTATACGGTATACGTTATTCGTTACACGTTATGCGTTATACGTTATTCGTTATACGTTATACGTTATACGTTATACGTTATACGTTATACGTTATACGTAATACGTTATACGTCATACGTTATTCGTTGTACGTTATACGTTATACGTTATACGGTATAGGTTATACGTTATACGGTATACGTTATACGTTATACGTTATACGTTATACGCTATACGTTATATGTTATACGCTATACGTTATACGTAATATGTAATGCTTCATACGTTTTACGTTATTCGTTATACGTTTTTCGTTACAAGTTATACGTTATACGTAATACGTTATAAGTTATATGTCATAAGTTATACGATACATGTTATACGTTATACGAAATATGTAATACGTAATACGTTTTACGATATTCGTTATACGTTCTTCGTTACACGTTATACGTTATACGTTATAGGTTATACGTATTACGATATTCGTGATACGTTATACGTTATACGTTATACGTTATACGGCATACGTTATACGTTATACGTTATACGTTATACGTTATACGTTATACGTTATACGTTATACGTTATACGTTATACGTTATACGTTATACGTTATACGTTATACGTTATACGTTATACGTTATGCGTTATACATTATACGTTATACGTTATACGTTAGACGTTATACGTTATACGTTATACGTTATACGTTATACGTTATACGTTATACGTTATACGTTATACGTTATACGTTATACGTTATACGTTATACGTTATACGTTATACGTTATACGTTATACGTTATACGTTATACGTTATACGTTATACGTTATACGTTATACGTTATACGTTATACGTTATACGTTATACGTTATACGTTATACGTTACACGTTATACGTTATACGTTATACGTTATACGTTATACGTTATACGTGATAAGTTATACGTTACATGCTATACGTTATACGTTATACGTTATACGTTGTACGTTATACGTTATACGTTATACGTTATACGTTATACGTTATACGTTATACGTTATACGTTATACGTTATACGTTATACGTTATACGTTATACGTTATACGTTATACGTGATAAGTTATACGTTACATGCTATACGTTATACGTTATACGTTATACGTTATACGTTATACGTTATACGTTATTCTTTATACGTTATACGTTATACGTTATACGTTATACGTTAGACGTTATACGTTATACGTTATTCGTGATACGTTATACGTTATACGTCATACGTTATACGTCATACGTTATTCGTTATACGTTATACGTTATACGTTATACGTTATACGTTATACGTTATTCTTTATACGTTATACGTTATACGTTATACGTTATACGTCATACGTCATACGTTATACGTTATACGTTATACGTAATACGTTATACGTTATACGTTATACAATATACGTTATACGTTATACGTTATACGTTATAGGTTATACGTTAGACGTTATACGTTATACGTCATACGTTATACGTTATACGTTATACGTTATACGTTATACGTTATACGTTATACGTTATACGTTATACGTTATACGTTATACGTTATACGTTATACGTGAAAAGTTATACGTTACATGCTATACGTTATACGTTATACGTTATACGTTATACGTCATACGTTATACGTCATACGTTATACGTTGTACATTATACGTTATACGTTATAAGTTATACGTTATACGTTATACGTCATACGTTATACGTCATACGTTATTCGTTGTACGTTATACGTTATACGTTATACGGTATAGGTTATACGTTATACGGTATACGTTATACGTTATACGTTATACGTTATACGCTATACGTTATATGTTATACGCTATACGTTATACGTAATATGTAATGCTTCATACGTTTTACGTTATTCGTTATACGTTTTTCGTTACAAGTTATACGTTATACGTAATACGTTAAAAGTTATATGTCATAAGTTATACGATACATGTTATACGTTATACGAAATATGTAATACGTAATACGTTTTACGATATTCGTTATACGTTCTTCGTTACACGTTATACGTTATACGTTATAGGTTATACGTATTACGTTATTCGTGATACGTTATACGTTATACGTTATACGTTATACGGCATACGTTATACGTTATACGTTATACGTTATACGTTATACGTTATACGTTATACGTTATACGTTATACGTTATACGTTATACGTTATACGTTATACGTTATACGTTATACGTTATACGTTATACGTTATACGTTATACGTTATACGTTATACGTTATACGTTATACGTTATACGTTATACGTTATACGTTATACGTTATGCGTTATACATTATACGTTATACGTTATACGTTAGACGTTATACGTTATACGTTATACGTTATACGTTATACGTTATACGTTATACGTTATACGTTATACGTTATACGTTATACGTTATACGTTATACGTTATACGTTATACGTTATACGTTATACGTTATACGTTATACGTTATACGTTATACGTTATACGTTATACGTTATACGTTATACGTTATACGTTATACGTTATACGTTATACGTTATACGTTACACGTTATACGTTATACGTTATACGTTACACGTCATACGTTATACGTCATACGTTATTCGTTATACGTTATACGTTACACGTTATACGTTATACGTTATACGTTATACGTTATACGTTATACGTTATACGTTATACGATATACGTTATACGTTATACGTTATACGTTATACGTTATACGTTATACGTTATACGTTATACGTTATACGTTATACGTTATACGTTATACGTTATACGTTATACGTTATACGTGATAAGTTATACGTTACATGCTATACGTTATACGTTATACGTTATACGTTGTACATTATACGTTATACGTTACAAGTTATACGTTATACGTTATACGTCATACGTTATACGTCATACGTTATTCGTTGTACGTTATACGTTATACGTTATACGGTATAGGTTATACGTTATACGGTATACGTTATACGTTATACGTTATACGTTATACGCTATACGTTATATGTTATACGCTATACGTTATACGTAATATGTAATGCTTCATACGTTTTACGTTATTCGTTATACGTTTTTCGTTACAAGTTATACGTTATGCGTTATACGTTATACGTTATACGTTATACGTTAGACGTTATACATTATACGTTATACGTTATACGTTATACGTTATACGTTATACGTTATACGTTATACGTTATACGTTATACGTTATACGTTATACGTTATACGTTATACGTTATACGTTATACGTTATACGTTATACGTTATACGTTATACGTTATACGTTATACGTTATACGTTATACGTTATACGTTATACGTTATACGTTATACGTTATACGTTATACGTTATACGTTATACGTTATACGTTATACGTTATACGTTATACGTTATACGTTATACGTTATACGTTATACGTTACACGTTATACGTTATACGTTATACGTTATACGTTATACGTTATACGTTATACGTTATACGTGATAAGTTATACGTTACATGCTATACGTTATACGTTATACGTTATACGTTGTACGTTATACGTTATACGTTATTCGTGATACGTTATACGTTATACGTCATACGTTATACGTCATACGTTATTCGTTATACGTTATACGTTATACGTTATACGTTATACGTTATACGTTATACGTTATACGTTATACGTTATACGTTATACGTTATACGTTATACGTTATACGTTATACGTTATACGTTATACGTTATACGTTATACGTTATACGTTATACGTTATACGTTATACGTTATACGTTATACGTTATACGTTATACGTTATACGTTATACGTGAAACGTTATACGTTATACGTTATACGTTATACGTTATTCGTTACACGTTATGCGTTATACGTTATTCGTTATACGTTATACGTTATACGTTATACGTTATACGTTATACGTTATACGTTATACGTTATACGTTATACGTTATACGTTATACGTTATACGTTATACGTTATACGTTATACGTTATACGTTATACGTTATACGTTATACGTTATACGTTATACGTTATACGTTATACGTTATACGTGAAACGTTATACGTTATACGTTATACGTTATACGTTATTCGTTACACGTTATGCGTTATACGTTATTCGTTATACGTTATACGTTATACGTTATACGTTATACGTTATACGTTATACGTTATACGTTATACGTTATATGTTATACGTTATACGTTATACGTTATACGTTATACGTTATACGTGATAAGTTATACGTTACATGCTATACGTTATACGTTATACGTTATACGTTGTACATTATACGTTATACGTTATAAGTTATACGTTATACGTTATACGTCATACGTTATACGTCATACGTTATTCGTTGTACGTTATACGTTATACGTTATACGGTATAGGTTATACGTTATACGGTATACGTTATACGTTATACGTTATACGTTATACGCTATACGTTATATGTTATACGCTATACGTTATACGTAATATGTAATGCTTCATACGTTTTACGTTATTCGTTATACGTTTTTCGTTACAAGTTATACGTTATACGTAATACGTTATAAGTTATATGTCATAAGTTATACGATACATGTTATACGTTATACGAAATATGTAATACGTAATACGTTTTACGATATTCGTTATACGTTCTTCGTTACACGTTATACGTTATACGTTATAGGTTATACGTATTACGTTATTCGTGATACGTTATACGTTATACGTTATACGTTATACGGCATACGTTATACGTTATACGTTATACGTTATACGTTATACGTTATACGTTATACGTTATACGTTATACGTTATACGTTATACGTTATACGTTATACGTTATACGTTATACGTTATACGTTATACGTTATACGTTATACGTTATACGTTATACGTTATACGTTATACGTTATACGTTATACGTTATACGTTATACGTTATACGTTATACGTTATGCGTTATACATTATACGTTATACGTTATACGTTAGACGTTATACGTTATACGTTATACGTTATACGTTATACGTTATACGTTATACGTTATACGTTATACGTTATACGTTATACGTTATACGTTATACGTTATACGTTATACGTTATACGTTATACGTTATACGTTATACGTTATACGTTATACGTTATACGTTATACGTTATACGTTATACGTTATACGTTACACGTTATACGTTATACGTTATACGTTATACGTTATACGTTATACGTGATAAGTTATACGTTACATGCTATACGTTATACGTTATACGTTATACGTTGTACGTTATACGTTATACGTTATACGTTATACGTTATACGTTATACGTTATACGTTATACGTTATACGTTATACGTTATACGTTATACGTTATACGTTATACGTTATACGTGATAAGTTATACGTTACATGCTATACGTTATACGTTATACGTTATACGTTGTACGTTATACGTTATACGTTATACGTTATACGTTATACGTTATACGTTATACGTTATACGTGAAACGTTATACGTTATACGTTATACGTTATACGTTATTCGTTACACGTTATGCGTTATACGTTATTCGTTATACGTTATACGTTATACGTTATACGTTATACGTTATACGTTATACGTTATACGTTATACGTTATACGTTATACGTTATACGTTATACGTTATACGTTATACGTTATACGTTATACGTTATACGTTATACGTTATACGTTATACGTTATACGTTATACGTTATACGTTATACGTTATACGTGAAACGTTATACGTTATACGTTATACGTTATACGTTATTCGTTACACGTTATGCGTTATACGTTATTCGTTATACGTTATACGTTATACGTTATACGTTATACGTTATACGTTATACGTTATACGTTATACGTTATATGTTATACGTTATACGTTATACGTTATACGTTATACGTTACATGCTATACGTTATACGTTATACGTTATACTTTATACGTTACACGTTATACGTTATACGTTATACGTTATACGTTATACGTTATACGTTATACGTTATACGTTATACGTTATACGTTATACGTTATACGTTATACGTTATACGTTATACGTTATACGTTATACGTTATACGTTATACGTTATACGTTATACGTTATACGTTATACGTTATACGTTATACGTTATACGTCAAAGGTTATACGTTATACGTTATACGTTATGCGTTATACGTTATACGTTATACGTTATACGTTATACGTTATACGTTATACGTTATACGTTATACGTTGTACGTTACACGTTATACGTTATGCGTTATACGTTATACGTTATACGTAATTCGTAATACGTTATACCTGATACGTTATACGTTCTACGTTATACGTTATGCGTTATACGTTATACGTTATACGTTATACGTTATACGTTATACGTTATACGTTATACGTTATACGTTACATGCTATACGTTATACGTTATACGTTATACGTTGTACGTTATACGTTATACGTTATACGTTGTACGTTATACGTTATACGTTATACGTCATACGTTATACGTCATACGTTATTCGTTATACGTTATACGTTATACGTTATACGTTATACGTTATACGTTATTCTTTATACGTTATACGTTATACGTTATACGTTATACGTCATACGTTATACGTTATACGTTATACGTTATACGTTATACGTTATACGTTACATGCTATACGTTATACGTTATACGTTATACGTTGTACGTTATACGTTATACGTTATACGTTGTACGTTATACGTTATACGTTATACGTCATACGTTATACGTCATACGTTATTCGTTATACGTTATACGTTATACGTTATACGTTATACGTTATACGTTATTCTTTATACGTTATACGTTATACGTTATACGTTATACGTCATACGTTATACGTTATACGTTATACTTTATACGTTATACGTTATACGTTATACGTCATACGTTATACGTCATACGTTATACGTTATACGTTATACGATATACGTTATACGTTATACGTTATGCGTTATTCGTTATACGTTTTACGTTATACGTTACACGTAATTCGTAATACGTTATACCTGATACGTTATACGTTCTACGTTATACGTTATACGTTGTACGTTACACGTTATACGTTATGCGTTATACGTTATACGTTATACGTAATTCGTAATACGTTATACCTGATACGTTATACGTTCTACGTTATACGTTATACGTTATACGTTATACGTTATACGTTATACGTTATACGTTATACGTTATACGTTATAGGTTATACGTTATACGTCATAGATTATACGTTATACGTTATACGTTATACGTTATACGTTATACGTTATACGTTATACGTTATACGTTATACGTGAAACGTTATACGTTATAAGTTATACGTTATACGTTATACGTTATACGTTATACGTTATACGTTATACGTTATACGTTATACGTTATACGTTATACGTTATACGTTATACGTTATACGTTGTACGTTATACGTTATACGTTATACGTTGTACGTTATACGTTATACGTTATACGTCATACGTTTTACGTCATACGTTATTCGTTATACGTTATACGTTATACGTTATACGTTATACGTTATACGTTATTCTTTATACGTTATACGTTATACGTTATACGTTATACGTCATACGTTATACGTTATACGTTATACGTTATACGTTATACGTTATACGTTATACGTCATACGTTATACGTAATACGTTATACGTTATACGTTATACGATATACGTTATACATTATACGTTATGCGTTATTCGTTATACGTTTTACGTTATACGTTACACGTAATTCGTAATACGTTATACCTGATAGGTTATACGTTCTACGTTATACGTTATACGTTATACGTTATACGTTATACGTTATACGTTATACGTTATACGTTATATGTTATACGTTATACGTTATACGTTATACGTTACATGCTATACGTTATACGTTATACGTTATACGTTACACGTTATACGTTATACGTTATACGTTATACGTTATACGTTATACGTTATACGTTATACGTAATACGTTATACGTTATACGTTATACGTTATACGTTATACGTTATACGTTATACGTTATACGTTATACGTTATACGTTATACGTTATACGTTATACGTTATACGTTATACGTTATACGTTATACGTTATACGTTATACGTTATACGTTATACGTTATACGTTATACGTTACACGTTATACGTTATACGTTATACGTTATACGTTATACGTTATACGTGATAAGTTATACGTTACATGCTATACGTTATACGTTATACGTTATACGTTGTACGTTATACGTTATACGTTATACGTTATACGTTATACGTTATACGTTATACGTTATACGTTATACGTTATACGTTATACGTTATACGTTATACGTTATACGTTATACGTGATAAGTTATACGTTACATGCTATACGTTATACGTTATACGTTATACGTTGTACGTTATACGTTATACGTTATACGTTATACGTTATACGTTATACGTTATACGTTATACGTGAAACGTTATACGTTATACGTTATACGTTATACGTTATTCGTTACACGTTATGCGTTATACGTTATTCGTTATACGTTATACGTTATACGTTATACGTTATACGTTATACGTTATACGTTATACGTTATACGTTATACGTTATACGTTATACGTTATACGTTATACGTTATACGTTATACGTTATACGTTATACGTTATACGTTATACGTTATACGTTATACGTTATACGTTATACGTTATACGTTATACGTGAAACGTTATACGTTATACGTTATACGTTATACGTTATTCGTTACACGTTATGCGTTATACGTTATTCGTTATACGTTATACGTTATACGTTATACGTTATACGTTATACGTTATACGTTATACGTTATACGTTATATGTTATACGTTATACGTTATACGTTATACGTTATACGTTACATGCTATACGTTATACGTTATACGTTATACTTTATACGTTACACGTTATACGTTATACGTTATACGTTATACGTTATACGTTATACGTTATACGTTATACGTTATACGTTATACGTTATACGTTATACGTTATACGTTATACGTTATACGTTATACGTTATACGTTATACGTTATACGTTATACGTTATACGTTATACGTTATACGTTATACGTTATACGTTATACGTCAAAGGTTATACGTTATACGTTATACGTTATGCGTTATACGTTATACGTTATACGTTATACGTTATACGTTATACGTTATACGTTATACGTTATACGTTGTACGTTACACGTTATACGTTATGCGTTATACGTTATACGTTATACGTAATTCGTAATACGTTATACCTGATACGTTATACGTTCTACGTTATACGTTATGCGTTATACGTTATACGTTATACGTTATACGTTATACGTTATACGTTATACGTTATACGTTATACGTTACATGCTATACGTTATACGTTATACGTTATACGTTGTACGTTATACGTTATACGTTATACGTTGTACGTTATACGTTATACGTTATACGTCATACGTTATACGTCATACGTTATTCGTTATACGTTATACGTTATACGTTATACGTTATACGTTATACGTTATTCTTTATACGTTATACGTTATACGTTATACGTTATACGTCATACGTTATACGTTATACGTTATACGTTATACGTTATACGTTATACGTTACATGCTATACGTTATACGTTATACGTTATACGTTGTACGTTATACGTTATACGTTATACGTTGTACGTTATACGTTATACGTTATACGTCATACGTTATACGTCATACGTTATTCGTTATACGTTATACGTTATACGTTATACGTTATACGTTATACGTTATTCTTTATACGTTATACGTTATACGTTATACGTTATACGTCATACGTTATACGTTATACGTTATACTTTATACGTTATACGTTATACGTTATACGTCATACGTTATACGTCATACGTTATACGTTATACGTTATACGATATACGTTATACGTTATACGTTATGCGTTATTCGTTATACGTTTTACGTTATACGTTACACGTAATTCGTAATACGTTATACCTGATACGTTATACGTTCTACGTTATACGTTATACGTTGTACGTTACACGTTATACGTTATGCGTTATACGTTATACGTTATACGTAATTCGTAATACGTTATACCTGATACGTTATACGTTCTACGTTATACGTTATACGTTATACGTTATACGTTATACGTTATACGTTATACGTTATACGTTATACGTTATACGTTATACGTTACATGCTATACGTTATACGTTATACGTTATACGTTGTACGTTATACGTTATACGTTATACGTTGTACGTTATACGTTATACGTTATACGTCATACGTTTTACGTCATACGTTATTCGTTATACGTTATACGTTATACGTTATACGTTATACGTTATACGTTATTCTTTATACGTTATACGTTATACGTTATACGTTATACGTCATACGTTATACGTTATACGTTATACGTTATACGTTATACGTTATACGTTATACGTCATACGTTATACGTAATACGTTATACGTTATACGTTATACGATATACGTTATACATTATACGTTATGCGTTATTCGTTATACGTTTTACGTTATACGTTACACGTAATTCGTAATACGTTATACCTGATAGGTTATACGTTCTACGTTATACGTTATACGTTATACGTTATACGTTATACGTTATACGTTATACGTTATACGTTATATGTTATACGTTATACGTTATACGTTATACGTTACATGCTATACGTTATACGTTATACGTTATACGTTACACGTTATACGTTATACGTTATACGTTATACGTTATACGTTATACGTTATACGTTATACGTAATACGTTATACGTTATACGTTATACGTTATACGTTATACGTTATACGTCATAGGTTATACGTTATACGTTATACGTTATGCGTTATACGTTATACGTTATACGTTATACGTTATACGTTATACGTTATACGTTGTACGATATACGTTATACGTTATACGTTATACGTTATACGTTATACGTAATTCGTAATACGTTATACCTGATACGTTATACGTTCTACGTTATACGTTATACGTTATACGTTATACGTTATACGTTATACGTGATAAGTTATACGTTATACGTTATACGTTATTCTTTATACGTTATACGTTATACGTTATACGTTATACGTCATACGTTATACGTTATACGTTATACGTTATACGTTATACGTTATACGTTATACGTTATACGTTATACGTTATGCGTTATACGTTAGACGTTATACGTTATACGTTATACGTTATACGTTATACGTTATACGTTATACGTTATACGTTGTACGTTATACGTTATACGTTATACGTTATACGTTATACGTTATACGTTATACGTTATACGTTATACGTAATTCGTAATACGTTATACCTGATACGTTATACGTTCTACGTTATACGTTATACGTTATACGTTATACGTTATACGTTATACGTTATACGTGATAAGTTATACGTTATACGTTATACGTTATTCTTTATACGTTATACGTTATACGTTATACGTTATACGTCATACGTTATACGTTATACGTTATACGTTATACGTTATACGTTATACGTTATACGTTATACGTTATACGTTATGCGTTATACGTTAGACGTTATACGTTATACGTTATACGTTATACGTTATACGTTATACGTTATACGTTATACGTTGTACGTTATACGTTATACGTTATACGTTATACGTTATACGTTATACGTTATACGTTATACGTTATACGTTATACGTTATACGTTATACGTAATTCGTAATACGTTATACCTGATACGTTATACGTTCTACGTTATACGTTATACGTTATACGTTATACGTTATACGTGATAAGTTATACGTTACATGCTATACGTTATACGTTATACGTTATACGTTGTACATTATACGTTATACGTTATAAGTTATACGTTATACGTTATACGTTATTCTTTATACGTTATACGTTATACGTCATACGTTATACGTCATACGTTATTCGTTATACGTTATACGTTATACGTTATACGTTATACGTTATACGTTATTCTTTATACGTTATACGTTATACGTTATACGTTATACGTCATACGTTATACGTTATACGTTATACTTTATACGTTATACGTTATACGTTATACGTCATACGTTATACGTCATACGTTATACGTTATACGTTATACGATATACGTTATACGTTATACGTTATGCGTTATTCGTTATACGTTTTACGTTATACGTTACACGTAATTCGTAATACGTTATACCTGATACGTTATACGTTCTACGTTATACGTTATACGTTGTACGTTACACGTTATACGTTATGCGTTATACGTTATACGTTATACGTAATTCGTAATACGTTATACCTGATACGTTATACGTTCTACGTTATACGTTATACGTTATACGTTATACGTTATACGTTATACGTTATACGTTATACGTTATACGTTATACGTTATACGTTATACGTTACATGCTATACGTTATACGTTATACGTTATACGTTGTACGTTATACGTTATACGTTATACGTTGTACGTTATACGTTATACGTTATACGTCATACGTTTTACGTCATACGTTATTCGTTATACGTTATACGTTATACGTTATACGTTATACGTTATACGTTATTCTTTATACGTTATACGTTATACGTTATACGTTATACGTCATACGTTATACGTTATACGTTATACGTTATACGTTATACGTTATACGTTATACGTCATACGTTATACGTAATACGTTATACGTTATACGTTATACGATATACGTTATACATTATACGTTATGCGTTATTCGTTATACGTTTTACGTTATACGTTACACGTAATTCGTAATACGTTATACCTGATAGGTTATACGTTCTACGTTATACGTTATACGTTATACGTTATACGTTATACGTTATACGTTATACGTTATACGTTATATGTTATACGTTATACGTTATACGTTATACGTTACATGCTATACGTTATACGTTATACGTTATACGTTACACGTTATACGTTATACGTTATACGTTATACGTTATACGTTATACGTTATACGTTATACGTAATACGTTATACGTTATACGTTATACGTTATACGTTATACGTTATACGTCATAGGTTATACGTTATACGTTATACGTTATGCGTTATACGTTATACGTTATACGTTATACGTTATACGTTATACGTTATACGTTGTACGATATACGTTATACGTTATACGTTATACGTTATACGTTATACGTAATTCGTAATACGTTATACCTGATACGTTATACGTTCTACGTTATACGTTATACGTTATACGTTATACGTTATACGTTATACGTGATAAGTTATACGTTATACGTTATACGTTATTCTTTATACGTTATACGTTATACGTTATACGTTATACGTCATACGTTATACGTTATACGTTATACGTTATACGTTATACGTTATACGTTATACGTTATACGTTATACGTTATGCGTTATACGTTAGACGTTATACGTTATACGTTATACGTTATACGTTATACGTTATACGTTATACGTTATACGTTGTACGTTATACGTTATACGTTATACGTTATACGTTATACGTTATACGTTATACGTTATACGTTATACGTAATTCGTAATACGTTATACCTGATACGTTATACGTTCTACGTTATACGTTATACGTTATACGTTATACGTTATACGTTATACGTTATACGTGATAAGTTATACGTTATACGTTATACGTTATTCTTTATACGTTATACGTTATACGTTATACGTTATACGTCATACGTTATACGTTATACGTTATACGTTATACGTTATACGTTATACGTTATACGTTATACGTTATACGTTATGCGTTATACGTTAGACGTTATACGTTATACGTTATACGTTATACGTTATACGTTATACGTTATACGTTATACGTTGTACGTTATACGTTATACGTTATACGTTATACGTTATACGTTATACGTTATACGTTATACGTTATACGTTATACGTTATACGTTATACGTAATTCGTAATACGTTATACCTGATACGTTATACGTTCTACGTTATACGTTATACGTTATACGTTATACGTTATACGTGATAAGTTATACGTTACATGCTATACGTTATACGTTATACGTTATACGTTGTACATTATACGTTATACGTTATAAGTTATACGTTATACGTTATACGTTATTCTTTATACGTTATACGTTATACGTTATACGTTATACGTTATACGTTATACGTTATACGTTATACGTTATACGTTATACGTTATACGTTATGCGTTATACGTTATTCGTTATATGTTATACGTTATACGTGATAAGTTATACGTTACATGCTATACGTTATACGTTATACGTTATACGTTGTACGTTATACGTTATACTACCTTGATCAAAAAGTTCTAGGACTGTCCCCCGTGTGTCGCTCTCAATCACCCGATTGTTTCTTTTTTTTTTTTGTTAGGTTACCATATCTGTCATTAACACTGCCTTCCAATTTCAGCATCATGGCTTGATATTTGTAAAAGTTACGTTGTACTGAGCACATCTCCTTTGTTCGTGTCTTCGATTTTGAAAATTGCATCATTTGAGCATCAACGAGTTTGCATTAAATTTTGTGTAAAAAACGGATTTAACGGTCCGTAGACCTTGGATATGTTGGAGAAGTGTTTCGGCAACGATACTCTTTCGAGATCAAATGTTTTTCGATGGCACGAACGCTTCAGAAGTGGTCGTGAGTCGGTCGAGGATGACAAACGCAGTGGCAGGCCGACAACGTCGAAAACCGATGAAAACATCGATAAAATTCAAGAAATGTTGTCCGAAAACCGCAAATTGACCATCAGAGAGCTGGCAGAGGACTTGAACATTGCTTATGGATCCGTTCAAGACGTTTTGGTTAGTGAATTCGTCAAAAAAGGCCAGATTTGTGGGCAAACAACTCGTGGATTTTGCACCACGATAACGCACCGGCGCACAATGCGATCCTTATCCGCGAGTTTTTGACGAAAAACAACACGAACACTATCCAGCAGCCTTCAAATTCACCAGATCTGGCTCCCTGCGACTTTTTTCTGTTCAACCGAATTAAAAAACCGCTTCGCGGAACGCGTTACAGTACCCGAGAGGAGGTCATGACAAAATCGAAGACGGCTCTGATGGACATACCGAAAATTAAGTACCAGCGGTGTTTCGAGGATTGGATCAAGCGCTGGCGCAAGTGCATTGCAGTCAATGGGGACTACTTTGAAGGGGACCATATCGATTTGGACGAATAAATTTGTATTTTTGATTTTATGAATAAAGTCCTAAAACTTTTTGATCAAGGTAGTTCGTTATACGTTATACGTTATACGTTGTACGTTATACGTTATACGTCATACGTTATACGTTATACGTTATACGTCATACGTTATACGTCATACGTTATTCGTTATACGTTATACGTTATACGTTATACGTTATACGTTATACGTTATACGTTATACGTTATACGTTATACGTTATACGTTATTCTTTATACGTTATATAATACTTTATACGTTATACGTTATACGTCATACGTTATACGTTATACGTTATACGTTATACGTTATACGTTATACGTTATACGTGAAACGTTATACGTTATACGTTATACGTTATACGTTATACGTTATACGTTATACGTTATACGTTATTCGTTACACGTTATACGTTATACGTTATTCGTTATACGTTATACGTTATACGTTATACGTTATACGTTATACGTTATACGTAATACGTTATACGTTATACGTTATACGTTATACGTTATACGTTATACGTTATACGTCATACGTTAGACGTTATACGTTATACGTTATACGTTATACGTTATACGTTATACGTTATACGTTATACGTTATACGTTATACGTTATACGTTATACGTTATACGTTATACGTCATACGTTATTCGTTATACGTTATACGTTATACGTTATACGTTATACGTTATACGTTATACGTTATACGTTATTCTTTATACGTTATACTTTATACGTTATACGTTATACGTCATACGTTATACGTTATACGTTATACGTAATAAGTTATACGTTACATGCTATACGTTATACGTTATACGTTATACGTTGTACGTTATACGTTATACGTTATAAGTTATACGTTATACGTTATACGTTATACGTGAAACGTTATACGTTATACGTTACACGTTATACGTGAAACGTTATACGTTATACGTTATACGTTATACGTTATTCGTTACACGTTATACGTTATACGTTATTCGTTATACGTTATACGTTATACGATATACGTTATACGTTATACGTTATACGTAATACGTTATACGTTATACGTTATACGTTATACGTTATACGTTATACGTTATACGTTATACGTTAGACGTTATACGTTATACGTTATACGTTATACGTTATACGTTATACGTTAGACGTTATACGTTATACGTTATACGTTATACGTTATACGTTATACGTTATACGTTATACGTTATACGTCATACGTTATTCGTTATACGTTATACGTTATACGTTATACGTTATACGTTATACGTTATACGTTATACGTTATGCGTTATACGTTATAGGTTATACGTTATACGTTATACGTTATACGTTATACGTTATACGTTATACGTTATACGTTATACGTTATACGTTATACGTTATACGTTATACGTTATACGTTATACGTTATACGTTATACGTGAAACGTTATACGTTATACGTTATACGTTATACGTGAAACGTTATACGTTATACGTTATACGTTATACGTTATACGTTATACGTTATACGTTATACGTTATACGTTATACGTTATACGTTATACGTTATACGTTATACGTTATACGTTATACGTAATAAGTTATACGTTACATGCTATACGTTATACGTTATACGTTATACGTTGTACGTTATACGTTATACGTTATAAGTTATACGTTATACGTTATACGTCATACGTTATACGTCATACGTTATTCGTTATACGTTATACGTTGTACGTTATACGTTATACGTTATACGTTATTCTTTATACGTTATACGTTATACGTTATACGTTATACGACATACGTTATACGTTATACGTTATACGTTATACTTTATACGTTATACGTTATACGAAATAAGTAATACGTAATGCGTTTTACGATATTCGTTATACGTTCTTCGTTACACGTTATACGTTATACGTTTTGCGTTATACGTTTTACGTTATTCGTGATACGTTATACGTTATACGTTATACGTTATACGTTATACGGTATACGTTATACGTTATACGTTATACGTTAAACGCTATACGTTATATGTTATACGCTATAAGTTATACGTAATATGCAATGCTTCATACGTTGTACGTTATTCGTTATACGTTTTTCGTTACGAGTTATACGTTATACGTTATACGTTATAAGTTATATGTCATAAGTTATACGATACATGTTATACGTTATGCGTTATACGTTATACGTTATACATTATACGTTATACGTTATACGTTATACGTTATACGTTATACGTTATACGTTATACGTTATACGTTATACGTTAGACGTTATACGTTATACGTTATACGTTATACGTTATACGTTATACGTTAGACGTTATACGTTAGACGTTATACGTTATACGTTATACGTTATACGTTATACGTTATACGTTATACGTCATACGTTATTCGTTATACGTTATACGTTATACGTTATACGTTATACGTTATACGTTATACGTTATACATTATGCGTTATACGTTATACGTTATACGTTATACGTTATACGTTATACGTTATACGTTATACGTTATACGTTATACGTTATACGTTATACGTGATAAGTTATACGTTACATGCTATACGTTATACGTTATACGTTGTACGTTATACGTTATACGTTATACGTTATACGTTATACGTTATACGTTATTCTTTATACGTTATACTTTATACGTTATACGTTATACGTCATACGTTATACGTTATACGTTATACGTAATAAGTTATACGTTACATGCTATACGTTATACGTTATACGTTATACGTTGTACGTTATACGTTATACGTTATACGTTATACGTTATACGTTCTACGTTATACGTTATACGTTATACGTTATACGTTATACGTTATACGGTATACGTTATACGTTATACGTTATACGTAATTCGTAATACGTTATACCTGATACGTTATACGTTCTACGTTATACGTTATACGTTATACGTTATACGTTATACGTTATACGGTATACGTTATACGGTATACGTTATACGTTATACGTTATACGTAATTCGTAATACGTTATACCTGATACGTTATACGTTCTACGTTATACGTTATACGTTATACGTTATACGTTATACGTAATACGTGATACGTTATACGTCATACGTTATTCGTTATACGTTATACGTTATACGTTATACGTTATACGTTATACGTTATACGTTATACGTTATACGTTATTCTTTATACGTGATATAATACTTTATACGTTATACGTTATACGTCATACGTTATACGTTATACGTTATACGTTATACGTTATACGTTATACGTTATACGTGAAACGTTATACGTTATACGTTATACGTTATACGTTATACGTTATACGTTATACGTTATACGTTATACGTTATTCGTTACACGTTATACGTTATACGTTATTCGTTATACGTTATACGTTATACGTTATACGTTATACGTTATACGTTATACGTAATACGTTATACGTTATACGTTATACGTTATACGTTATACGTTATACGTTATACGTCATACGTTAGACGTTATACGTTATACGTTATACGTTATACGTTATACGTTATACGTTATACGTTATACGTTATACGTTATACGTTATACGTTATACGTTATACGTCATACGTTATTCGTTATACGTTATACGTTATACGTTATACGTTATACGTTATACGTTATACGTTATACGTTATTCTTTATACGTTATACTTTATACGTTATACGTTATACGTCATACGTTATACGTTATACGTTATACGTAATAAGTTATACGTTACATGCTATACGTTATACGTTATACGTTATACGTTGTACGTTATACGTTATACGTTATAAGTTATACGTTATACGTTATACGTTATACGTGAAACGTTATACGTTATACGTTATACGTTATACGTGAAACGTTATACGTTATACGTTATACGTTATACGTTATTCGTTACACGTTATACGTTATACGTTATTCGTTATACGTTATACGTTATACGTTATACGTTATACGTTATACGTTATACGTAATACGTTATACGTTATACGTTATACGTTATACGTTATACGTTATACGTTATACGTTATACGTTAGACGTTATACGTTATACGTTATACGTTATACGTTATACGTTATACGTTAGACGTTATACGTTAGACGTTATACGTTATACGTTATACGTTATACGTTATACATTATGCGTTATACGTTATGCGTTATACGTTATACGTTATACGTTATACGTTATACGTTATACGTTATACGTTATACGTTATACGTTATACGTGATAAGTTATACGTTACATGCTATACGTTATACGTTATACGTTGTACGTTATACGTTATACGTTATACGTTATACGTTATACGTTATACGTCATACGTTATACGTCATACGTTATTCGTTATACGTTATACGTTATACGTTATACGTTATACGTTATACGTTATACGTTATTCTTTATACGTTATACGTTATACGTTATACGTTATACGTCATACGTCATACGTTATACGTTATACGATATACGTTATACGTTATACGTTATACGTGAAATGTTATACGTTATACGTTATACGTTATTCGTTCTACGTTATACGTTATACGTCATACGTTATACGTTATACGTTATACGTTATACGTTATACGTTATACGTTATACGTTATACGTAATACGTTATACGTTATACGTTATACAATATACGTTATACGTTATACGTTATACGTTATACGTTATACGTTATACGTTATACGTTATACGTTATACGTCATACGTTATACGTTATACGTTATACGTTATACTTTATACGTTATACGTTATACGAAATATGTAATACGTAATACGTTTTACGATATTCGTTATACGTTCTTCGTTACACGTTATACGTTATACGTTTTGCGTTATACGTTTTACGTTATTCGTGATATGTTAAACGTTATACGTTATACGTTATACGTTATACGGTATACGTTATACGTTATACGTTATACGTTATACGCTATACGTTATGTGTTATACGCTATACGTTATACGTAATATGTAATGCTTCATACGTTTTACGTTATTCGTTATACGTTTTTCGTTACAAGTTATACGTTATACGTTATACGTTATACATTATGCGTTATACGTTATACGTTATACGTTATACGTTATACGTTATACGTTATACGTTATACGTTATACGTTATACGTTATACGTTATACGTGATAAGTTATACGTTACATGCTATACGTTATACGTTATACGTTGTACGTTATACGTTATACGTTATACGTTATACGTTATACGTTATACGTCATACGTTATACGTCATACGTTATTCGTTATACGTTATACGTTATACGTTATACGTTATACGTTATACGTTATACGTTATTCTTTATACGTTATACGTTATACGTTATACGTTATACGTCATACGTCATACGTTATACGTTATACGATATACGTTATACGTTATACGTTATACGTGAAATGTTATACGTTATACGTTATACGTTATTCGTTCTACGTTATACGTTATACGTTATACGTTATACGTTATACGTTATACGTTATACGTTATACGTTATACGTTATACGTTATACGTAATACGTTATACGTTATACGTTATACAATATACGTTATACGTTATACGTTATACGTTATACGTTATACGTTATACGTTATACGTTATACGTTATACGTCATACGTTATACGTTATACGTTATACGTTATACTTTATACGTTATACGTTATACGAAATATGTAATACGTAATACGTTTTACGATATTCGTTATACGTTCTTCGTTACACGTTATACGTTATACGTTTTGCGTTATACGTTTTACGTTATTCGTGATATGTTAAACGTTATACGTTATACGTTATACGTTATACGGTATACGTTATACGTTATACGTTATACGTTATACGCTATACGTTATGTGTTATACGCTATACGTTATACGTAATATGTAATGCTTCATACGTTTTACGTTATTCGTTATACGTTTTTCGTTACAAGTTATACGTTATACGTTATACGTTATAAGTTATATGTCATAAGTTATACGATACATGTTATACGTTATACGAAATATGTAATACGTAATACGTTTTACGATATTCGTTATACGTTATACGTTATACGTTATACGTTATACGGCATACGTTATACGTTATACGTTATACGTTATACGTTATACGTTATACGTTATACGTTATACGTTATACGTTATACGTTATACGTTATACGTTATACGATATACGTTATACGTTATACGTTATACGTTATACGTTATACGTTATACGTTATACGTTATACGTTATACGTTATACGTTATACGTCATAAGTTATACGTTATACGTTATACGTTATGCGTTATACGTTATACGTTATACATTATACGTTATACGTTATACGTTATACGTTGTACGTTATACGTTAGACGTTATACGTTATACGTCATACGTTATACGTTATACGTTATACGTTATACGTTATACGTTATACGTTATATGTTATACGTTATTCTTTATACGTTATAAGTTATACGTTATACGTTATACGTTATACGACATACGTTATTCTTTATACGTTATACGTTATACGTTATACGTTATACGACATACGTTATACGTTATACGTTATACGTTATACGTTATAGGTTATACGTTATACGTCATAGATTATACGTTATACGTTATACGTTATACGTTATACGTTATACGTTATACGTTATACGTTATACGTTATACGTTATTCTTTATACGTTATACGTTATACGTTATACGTTATACGTTATACGTCATACGTCATACGTTATGCGTTATACGTTATACGTTATACGTTATACGTTATACGTGAAACGTTATACGTTATACGTTATACGTTATTCGTTATACGTTATACGTTATACGTTATACGTTATACGTTATACGTTATACGTTATACGTTATACGTTATACGTTATACGTAATACGTTATACGTTATACGTTATACGTTATACGTTATACGTTATACGTTATACGTTATACGTTATACGTTATACGTTATACGTTATACGTCATACGTTATACGTTATACGTTATACGTTATACGTTATACGTTATACGTTATACGTTATACGTTATACGTTATACGTTATACGTTATACGTTATACGTTATACGTTATACGTTATACGTTATACGTTATACGTTATACGTAATACGTTATACGTCATACGTTATACGTTATACGTTATACGTTATACGTTATACGTTATACGTTATACGTTATACGTTATACGTTATACGTTATACGTTATACGTTATACGTTATACGTTATACGTTATACGTTATACGTTATACGTTATACGTTATACGTTATACGTTATACGTTATACGTTATACGTTATACGTTATACGTTATACGTTATACGTCATACGTTATACGTTATACGTTATACGTTATACGTTATACGTTATACGTTATACGTTATACGTTATACGTTATACGTTATACGTTATACGTTATACGTTATACGTTATACGTTATACGTTATACGTTATACGTGATAAGTTATACGTTACATGCTATACGTTATACGTTATACGTTATACGTTATACGTTGTACGTTATACGTTATACGTTATAAGTTATACGTTATACGTTATACGTTATACGTCATACGTAATACGTCATACGTTATTCGTTATACGTTATGCGTTATTCGTTATACGTTATACGTTATACGTTATTCTTTATACGTTATACGTTATACGTTATACGTTATACGTTATACGTTATACGCCATACGTTGTACGTTATACGTTATACGTTATACGTTATACGTTATACGTTATACGTTATACGTTATACGTTATACGTTATACGTTATACGTTATACGTTATACGTTATACGTTATACGTTATACGTTATACGTTATACGTTATACGTCATACGTTATACGTTATACGTTATACGTTATACGTTATACGTCATACGTTATACGTCATACGTTATTCGTTATACGTTATACGTTATACGTTATACGTTATACGTTATACGTTATACGTTATACGTTATTCTTTATACGTTATACGTTATACGTTATACGTTATACGTCATACGTTATACGTTATACGTTATACGTTATACGTTATACGTTATACGTTATACGTTATACGTGAAACGTTATACGTTATACGTTATACGTTATTCGTTATACGTTATACGTTATACGTTATGCGTTATACGTAATACGTTATACGTTATACGTTATACGTTATAAGTCATACGTTATACGTCATACGTTATACGTTATACGTTATACGTTATACGTTATGCGTTATATGTTATACGTTATTCTTTATACGTTATACGTTACACGTTATACGTTATACGACATACGTTATTCTTTATACGTTATACGCTATACGTTATACGTTATACGACATACGTTATACGTTATACGTTATACGTTATACGTTATACGTTATACGTTATACGTTATACGTTATACGTTATACGTTATACGTTATACGTAATACGTTATACGTTATACGTTATGCGTTATACGTAATACGTTATACGTTATACGTTATACGTTATACGTCATACGTTATACGTCATACGTTATACGTTATACGTTATACGTTATACGTTATACGTTATACGTTATACGTTATATGTTATACGTTATTCTTTATACGTTATACGTTATACGTTATACGTTATACGTTATACGACATACGTTATTCTTTATACGTTATACGTTATACGTTATACGTTATACGACATACGTTATGCGTTATACGTTATACGTTATACGTTATAGGTTATACGTTATACGTCATAGATTATACGTTATACGTTATACGTTATACGTTATACGTTATACGTTATACGTTATACGTGAAACGTTATACGTTATAAGTTATACGTTATACGTTATACGTTATACGTTATACGTTATACGTTATACGTTATACGTTATACGTTATACGTTATACGTTATACGTTATACGTTATACGTTATACGTTATACGTTATACGTTATACGTTATACGTTATACGTTATACGATATACGTTATACGTTATACGTTATACGTGATAAGTTATACGTTACATGCTATACGTTATACGTTATACGTTATACGTTGTACGTAATACGTTATACGTTATTCGTGATACGTTATACGTTATACGTCATACGTTATACGTCATACGTTATTCGTTATACGTTATACGTTATACGTTATACGTTATACGTTATACGTTATTCTTTATACGTTATACGTTATACGTTATACGTTATACGTTATACGTTGTACGTTATACGTTGTACGTTATACGTTATACGTTATACGTTATACGTTATACGTTATACGTTATACGTTATACGTTATACGTTATACGTTATACGTTATACGTTATACGTTATACGTTATACGTTATACGTTATACGTTATACGTTATACGTTATACGTTATACGTTATACGTTATACGTTATACGTTATACGTTATACGTTATACGTGATAAGTTATACGTTACATGCTATACGTTATACGTTATACGTTATACGCTATACGTTATGTGTTATACGCTATACGTTATACGTAATATGTAATGCTTCATACGTTTTACGTTATTCGTTATACGTTTTTCGTTACAAGTTATACGTTATACGTTATACGTTATACGTTATACGTTATACGTTATACGTTATACGTTATACGTTATACGTCATACGTTATACGTTATACGTTATACGTTATACGTTATACGTTATACGTTATACGTTATACGTTATACGTTATACGTTATACGTTATACGTTATACGTTATACGTTATACGTGATAAGTTATACGTTACATGCTATACGTTATACGTTATACGTTATACGTTATACGTTGTACGTTATACGTTATACGTTATACGTTATACGTCATACGTTGTACGTTATACGTTATACGTTATACGTTATACGTTATACGTTATACGTTATACGTTATACGTTATACGTTATACGTTTTACGTTATACGTTATACGTTATACGTTATACGTTATACGTCATACGTTATACGTTATACGTTATACGTTATACGTTATACGTTATACGTTATACGTTGTACGTTATACGTTGTACGTTATACGTTATACGTTATACGTTATACGTTATACGTTATACGTTATACGTTATACGTCATAAGTTATACGTCATACGTTATTCGTTATACGTTATACGTTATACGTTATACGTTATACGTTATACGTTATACGTTATACGTTATACGTTATTCTTTATACGTTATACGTT
This sequence comes from Ptiloglossa arizonensis, assembly GCF_051014685.1. Classification (NCBI taxonomy): domain Eukaryota; kingdom Metazoa; phylum Arthropoda; class Insecta; order Hymenoptera; family Colletidae; genus Ptiloglossa; species Ptiloglossa arizonensis. Next base: position 179,585 of record NW_027478717.1, read on the forward strand.
ATACGTTATACGTTATACGTCATACGTTATACGTTATACGTTATACGTTATACGTTATACGTTATACGTTATACGTTATACGTGAAACGTTATACGTTATACGTTATACGTTATTCGTTATACGTTATACGTTATACGTTATGCGTTATACGTAATACGTTATACGTTATACGTTATACGTTATGCGTTATACGTAATACGTTATACGTTATACGTTATACGTTATAAGTCATACGTTATACGTCATACGTTATACGTTATACGTTATACGTTATACGTTATACGTTATATGTTATACGTTATTCTTTATACGTTATACGTTATACGTTATACGTTATACGACATACGTTATTCTTTATACGTTATACGTTATACGTTATACGTTATACGACATACGTTATACGTTATACGTTATACGTTATACGTTATACGTTATACGTTATACGTTATACGTTATACGTTATACGTTATACGTTATACGTTATACGTTATACGTAATACGTTATACGTTATACGTTATGCGTTATACGTAATACGTTATACGTTATACGTTATACGTTATACGTCATACGTTATACGTCATACGTTATACGTTATACGTTATACGTTATACGTTATACGTTATACGTTATACGTTATACGTTATATGTTATACGTTATTCTTTATACGTTATACGTTATACGTTATACGTTATACGACATACGTTATTCTTTATACGTTATACGTTATACGTTATACGTTATACGACATACGTTATGCGTTATACGTTATACGTTATACGTTATAGGTTATACGTTATACGTCATAGATTATACGTTATATGTTATACGTTATACGTTATACGTTATACGTTATACGTTATACGTGAAACGTTATACGTTATAAGTTATACGTTATACGTTATACGTTATACGTTATACGTTATACGTTATACGTTATACGTTATACGTTATACGTTATACGTTATACGTTATACGTTATACGTTATACGTTATACGTTATACGTTATACGTTATACGTTATACGTTATACGTTATACGTGATAAGTTATACGTTACATGCTATACGTTATACGTTATACGTTATACGTTGTACGTAATACGTTATACGTTATTCGTGATACGTTATACGTTATACGTCATACGTTATACGTCATACGTTATTCGTTATACGTTATACGTTATACGTTATACGTTATACGTTATACGTTATTCTTTATACGTTATACGTTATACGTTATACGTTATACGTTATACGTTGTACGTTATACGTTGTACGTTATACGTTATACGTTATACGTTATACGTTATACGTTATACGTTATACGTTATACGTTATACGTTATACGTCATACGTTATACGTTATACGTTATACGTTATACGTTATACGTTATACGTTATACGTTATACGTTATACGTTGTACGTTATACGTTATACGTTATACGTTATACGTTATACGTTATACGTTATACGTTATACGTCATACGTTATACGTCATACGTTATTCGTTATACGTTATACGTTATACGTTATACGTTATACGTTATACGTTATTCTTTATACGTTATACGTTATACGTTATACGTTATACGTCATACGTTATACGTTATACGTTATACGTTATACGTTATACGTTATACGTTATACGTTATACGTGAAACGTTATACGTTATACGTTATACGTTATTCGTTATACGTTATACGTTATACGTTATACGTTATACGTTATACGTTATACGTTATACGTTATACGTTATACGTTATACGTTATACGTTATACGTTATACGTTATACGTTATACGTTATACGTTATACGTTATACGTTATACGTTATACGTTATACGTTATACGTTATACGTTATACGTTATACGTTATACGTTATACGTGATAAGTTATACGTTACATGCTATACGTTATACGTTATACGTTATACGTTATACGTTGTACGTTATACGTTATACGTTATACGTTATACGTTATGCGTTATACGTAATACGTTATACGTCATACGTTATTCGTTATACGTTATACGTTATACGTTTAACGTTATACGTTATACGTTATTCTTTATACGTTATACGTTATACGTTATACGTTATACGTTATACGTTGTACGTTATACGTTGTACGTTATACGTTATACGTTATACGTTATACGTTATACGTTATACGTTATACGTTATACGTTATACGTTATACGTCATACGTTATACGTTATACGTTATACGTTATACGTTATACGTTATACGTTATACGTTATACGTTATACGTTGTACGTTATACGTTATACGTTATACGTTATACGTTATACGTTATACGTTATACGTTATACGTTATACGTCATACGTTATACGTCATACGTTATTCGTTATACGTTATACGTTATACGTTATACGTTATGCGTCATACGTTGTACGTTATACGTTATACGTTATACGTTATACGTTATACGTTATACGTTATACGTTATACGTTATACGTTATACGTTATACGTTATACGTTATACGTTATACGTTATACGTTATTCTTTATACGTTATACGTTATACGTTATACGTTATACGACCTACGTTATTCTTTATACGTTATACGTTATACGTTATACGTTATACGTTATACGTTATACGTTATACATTATACGTTATACGTTATACGTTATACGTTATACGTTATACGTTATACGTTATACGTTATACGTTATACGTTATACGTTATACGTTATACGTTATACGTTATACGTTATAAGTTATACGTTATACGTTATACGTTATACGTTATACGTTATACGTTATACGTTATACGTTATATGTTATTCTTTATACGTTATACGTTATACGTTATACGTTATGCGTCATACGTTGTACGTTATACATTATACGTTATACGTTATACGTTATACGTTATACGTTATACGTTATACGTTATACGTTATACGTTATACGTTATACGTCATACGTTATACGTTATACGTTATACGTTATACGTTATACGTTATTCTTTATACGTTATACGTTATACGTTATACGTTATACGGCCTACGTTATTCTTTATACGTTATACGTTATACGTTATACGTTATACGACATACGTCATACGTTATACGTTATACGTTATACGTTATAGGTTATACGTTATACGTCATACGTTATACGTTATACGTTATTCTTTATACGTTATACGTTATACGTTATACGTTATACGGCCTACGTTATTCTTTATACGTTATACGTTATACGTTATACGTTATACGACATACGTCATACGTTATACGTTATACGTTATACGTTATACGTTATACGTTATACGTTATACGTTATACGTTATACGTTATACGTTATACGTTATACGTTATACGTTATACGTTATACGTTATACGTTATACGTTATTCTTTATACGTTATACGTTATACGTTATACGTTATACGACCTACGTTATTCTTTATACGTTATACGTTATACGTTATGCGTCATACGTTGTACGTTATACGTTATACGTTATACGTTATACGTTATACGTTATACGTTACACGTTATACGTTATACGTTATACGTTATACGTTATACGTTATACGTTATACGTTATACGTTATGCGTTATTCTTTATACGTTATACGTTATACGTTATACGTTATACGACCTACGTTATTCTTTATACGTTATACGTTATACGTTATACGTTATACGACATACGTCATACGTTATACGTTATACGTTATACGTTATAGGTTATACGTTATACGTCATACGTTATTCGTTATACGTTATGCGTTATACGTTATACGTTATACGTTATACGTTATTCTTTATACGTTATACGTTATACGTTATACGTTATACGTTATACGTTATACGTTATACGTTATGCGTTATACGTTATACGTTATACGTTATACGTTATACGTTATACGTTATACGTAATACGTTATACGTTATACGTTATACGTTATACGTTATACGTTATACGTTATACGTTATACGTTAGACGTTATACGTTATACGTTATACGTTATACGTTATACGTTATACGTTAGACGTTATACGTTATACGTTATACGTTATACGTTATACGTTATACGTTATACGTTATACGTTATACGTTATACGTTATACGTTATACGATATACGTTATACGTTATACGTTATACGTTATACGTTATACGTTATACGTTATACGTTATACGTTATACGTTATACGTAATAAGTTATACGTTACATGCTATACGTTATACGTTATACGTTATACGTTGTACGTTATACGTTATACGTTATAAGTTATACGTTATACGTTATACGTCATACGTTATACGTCATACGTTATTCGTTATACGTTATACGTTGTACGTTATACGTTATACGTTATACGTTATTCTTTATACGTTATACGTTATACGTTATACGTTATACGTCATACGTTATACGTTATACGTTATACGTTATACTTTATACGTTATACGTTATACGAAATATGTAATACGTAATGCGTTTTACGATATTCGTTATACGTTCTTCGTTACACGTTATACGTTATACGTTTTGCGTTATACGTTTTACGTTATTCGTGATACGTTATACGTTATACGTTATACGTTATACGTTATACGGTATACGTTATACGTTATACGTTATACGTTAAACGCTATACGTTATATGTTATACGCTATACGTTATACGTAATATGCAATGCTTCATACGTTGTACGTTATTCGTTATACGTTTTTCGTTACAAGTTATACGTTATACGTTATACGTTATAAGTTATATGTCATAAGTTATACGATACATGTTATACGTTATACGAAATATGTAATACGTAATACGTTTTACGATATTCGTTATACGTTCTTCGTTACACGTTATACGTTATACGTTATGCGTTATACGTATTACGTTATTCGTGATACGTTATACGTTATACCTTATACGTTATACGGCATACGTTATACGTTATACGTTATACGTTATACGTTATACGTTATACGTTATACGTTATACGTTATACGTTATACGTTATACGTTATACGTTATACGTTATACGTTATACGTTATACGATATACGTTATACGTTATACGTTATACGTTATACGTTATACGTTATACGTTATACGTTATACGTTATACGTTATACGTTATACGTTATACGTCATATGTTATACGTTATACGTTATACGTTATGCGTTATACGTTATACGTTATACATTATACGTTATACGTTATACGTTATACGTTATACGTTATACGTTATACGTTATACGTTATACGTTTTACGGTATACGTTATACGTTATACGTTATACGTAATTCGTAATACGTTATACCTGATACGTTATACGTTCTACGTTATACGTTATACGTTATACGTTATACGTTATACGTAATACGTGATAAGTTATACGTTATACGTTATACGTTATTCTTTATACGTTATACGTTATACGTTATACGTTATACGTCATACGTTATACGTTATACGTTATACGTTATACGTTATACGTTATACGTTATACGTTATACGTTATACGTTATACGTTATACGTTAGACGTTATACGTTATACGTTATACGTTATACGTTATACGTTATACGTTATACGTTATACGTTATACGTTATACGTTATACGTTATACGTGATAAGTTATACGTTACATGCTATACGTTATACGTTATACGTTATACGTTATACGTTATACGTTATACGTTATACGTGATAAGTTATACGTTACATGCTATACGTTATACGTTATACGTTGTACGTTATACGTTATACGTTATACGTTATACGTTATACGTTATACGTCATACGTAATACGTCATACGTTATTCGTTATACGTTATACGTTATACGTTATACGTTATACGTTATACGTTATACGTTATACGTTATACGTTATACGTTATACGTCATACGTTATACGTTATACGTTATACGTTATACGTTATACGTTATACGTTATACGTTATACGTTAGACGTTATACGTTATACGTTATACGTTATACGTTATACGTTATACGTTATACGTTATACGTTATACGTTATACGTTATACGTTATACGTTATACGTTATACGTTATACGTTATACGTTATACGTTATACGTTATACGTTATACGTTATACGTTATACGTTATACGTTATACGTTATACGTTATACGTTATACGTTATACGTTATACGTTATACGTTATACGTTATACGTTATACGTTATACGTGATAAGTTATACGTTACATGCTATACGTTATACGTTATACGTTGTACGTTATACGTTATACGTTATACGTTATACGTTATACGTTATACGTTATACGTCATACGTTATACGTCATACGTTATTCGTTATACGTTATACGTTATACGTTATACGTTATACGTTATACGTTATTCTTTATACGTTATACGTTATACGTTATACGTTATACGTCATACGTCATACGTTATACGTTATACGATATACGTTATACGTTATACGTTATACGTGAAATGTTATACGTTATACGTTATACGTTATTCGTTCTACGTTATACGTTATACGTTATACGTTATACGTTATACGTTATACGTTATACGTTATACGTTATACGTTATACGTTATACGTAATACGTTATACGTTATACGTTATACAATATACGTTATACGTTATACGTTATACGTTATACGTTATACGTTATACGTTATACGTTATACGTTATACGTCATACGTTATACGTTATACGTTATACGTTATACTTTATACGTTATACGTTATACGAAATATGTAATACGTAATACGTTTTACGATATTCGTTATACGTTCTTCGTTACACGTTATACGTTATACGTTTTGCGTTATACGTTTTACGTTATTCGTGATACGTTAAACGTTATACGTTATACGTTATACGTTATACGGTATACGTTATACGTTATACGTTATACGTTATACGCTATACGTTATGTGTTATACGCTATACGTTATACGTAATATGTAATGCTTCATACGTTTTACGTTATTCGTTATACGTTTTTCGTTACAAGTTATACGTTATACGTTATACGTTATACGTTATACGTTATACGTTATACGTTATACGTTATACGTTATACGTCATACGTTATACGTTATACGTTATACGTTATACGTTATACGTTATACGTTATACGTTATACGTTATACGTTATACGTTATACGTTATACGTTATACGTTATACGTTATACGTGATAAGTTATACGTTACATGCTATACGTTATACGTTATACGTTATACGTTATACGTTGTACGTTATACGTTATACGTTATAAGTTATACGTTATACGTTATACGTTATACGTCATACGTAATACGTCATACGTTATTCGTTATACGTTATGCGTTATTCGTTATACGTTATACGTTATACGTTATTCTTTATACGTTATACGTTATACGTTATACGTTATACGTCATACGTTGTACGTTATACGTTATACGTTATACGTTATACGTTATACGTTATACGTTATACGTTATACGTTATACGTTATACGTTTTACGTTATACGTTATACGTTATACGTTATACGTTATACGTCATACGTTATACGTTATACGTTATACGTTATACGTTATACGTTATACGTTATACGTTGTACGTTATACGTTGTACGTTATACGTTATACGTTATACGTTATACGTTATACGTTATACGTTATACGTTATACGTCATAAGTTATACGTCATACGTTATTCGTTATACGTTATACGTTATACGTTATACGTTATACGTTATACGTTATACGTTATACGTTATACGTTATTCTTTATACGTTATACGTTATACGTTATACGTTATACGTCATACGTTATACGTTATACGTTATACGTTATACGTTATACGTTATACGTTATACGTTATACGTGAAACGTTATACGTTATACGTTATACGTTATTCGTTATACGTTATACGTTATACGTTATGCGTTATACGTAATACGTTATACGTTATACGTTATACGTTATGCGTTATACGTAATACGTTATACGTTATACGTTATACGTTATAAGTCATACGTTATACGTCATACGTTATACGTTATACGTTATACGTTATACGTTATACGTTATATGTTATACGTTATTCTTTATACGTTATACGTTATACGTTATACGTTATACGACATACGTTATTCTTTATACGTTATACGTTATACGTTATACGTTATACGACATACGTTATACGTTATACGTTATACGTTATACGTTATACGTTATACGTTATACGTTATACGTTATACGTTATACGTTATACGTTATACGTTATACGTTATACGTTATACGTAATACGTTATACGTTATACGTTATGCGTTATACGTAATACGTTATACGTTATACGTTATACGTTATACGTCATACGTTATACGTCATACGTTATACGTTATACGTTATACGTTATACGTTATACGTTATACGTTATACGTTATACGTTATATGTTATACGTTATTCTTTATACGTTATACGTTATACGTTATACGTTATACGACATACGTTATTCTTTATACGTTATACGTTATACGTTATACGTTATACGACATACGTTATGCGTTATACGTTATACGTTATACGTTATAGGTTATACGTTATACGTCATAGATTATACGTTATATGTTATACGTTATACGTTATACGTTATACGTTATACGTTATACGTGAAACGTTATACGTTATAAGTTATACGTTATACGTTATACGTTATACGTTATACGTCATACGTTATACGTTATACGTTATACGTTATACGTTATACGTTATACGTTATACGTTATACGTTATACGTTATACGTTATACGTTATACGTTATACGTTATACGTTATACGTGATAAGTTATACGTTACATGCTATACGTTATACGTTATACGTTATACGTTGTACGTAATACGTTATACGTTATTCGTGATACGTTATACGTTATACGTCATACGTTATACGTCATACGTTATTCGTTATACGTTATACGTTATACGTTATACGTTATACGTTATACGTTATTCTTTATACGTTATACGTTATACGTTATACGTTATACGTTATACGTTGTACGTTATACGTTGTACGTTATACGTTATACGTTATACGTTATACGTTATACGTTATACGTTATACGTTATACGTTATACGTTATACGTCATACGTTATACGTTATACGTTATACGTTATACGTTATACGTTATACGTTATACGTTATACGTTATACGTTGTACGTTATACGTTATACGTTATACGTTATACGTTATACGTTATACGTTATACGTTATACGTCATACGTTATACGTCATACGTTATTCGTTATACGTTATACGTTATACGTTATACGTTATACGTTATACGTTATTCTTTATACGTTATACGTTATACGTTATACGTTATACGTCATACGTTATACGTTATACGTTATACGTTATACGTTATACGTTATACGTTATACGTTATACGTGAAACGTTATACGTTATACGTTATACGTTATTCGTTATACGTTATACGTTATACGTTATACGTTATACGTTATACGTTATACGTTATACGTTATACGTTATACGTTATACGTTATACGTTATACGTTATACGTTATACGTTATACGTTATACGTTATACGTTATACGTTATACGTTATACGTTATACGTTATACGTTATACGTTATACGTTATACGTTATACGTGATAAGTTATACGTTACATGCTATACGTTATACGTTATACGTTATACGTTATACGTTGTACGTTATACGTTATACGTTATACGTTATACGTTATGCGTTATACGTAATACGTTATACGTCATACGTTATTCGTTATACGTTATACGTTATACGTTTAACGTTATACGTTATACGTTATTCTTTATACGTTATACGTTATACGTTATACGTTATACGTTATACGTTGTACGTTATACGTTGTACGTTATACGTTATACGTTATACGTTATACGTTATACGTTATACGTTATACGTTATACGTTATACGTTATACGTCATACGTTATACGTTATACGTTATACGTTATACGTTATACGTTATACGTTATACGTTATACGTTATACGTTGTACGTTATACGTTATACGTTATACGTTATACGTTATACGTTATACGTTATACGTTATACGTTATACGTCATACGTTATACGTCATACGTTATTCGTTATACGTTATACGTTATACGTTATACGTTATGCGTCATACGTTGTACGTTATACGTTATACGTTATACGTTATACGTTATACGTTATACGTTATACGTTATACGTTATACGTTATACGTTATACGTTATACGTTATACGTTATACGTTATACGTTATTCTTTATACGTTATACGTTATACGTTATACGTTATACGACCTACGTTATTCTTTATACGTTATACGTTATACGTTATACGTTATACGTTATACGTTATACGTTATACATTATACGTTATACGTTATACGTTATACGTTATACGTTATACGTTATACGTTATACGTTATACGTTATACGTTATACGTTATACGTTATACGTTATACGTTATACGTTATAAGTTATACGTTATACGTTATACGTTATACGTTATACGTTATACGTTATACGTTATACGTTATATGTTATTCTTTATACGTTATACGTTATACGTTATACGTTATGCGTCATACGTTGTACGTTATACATTATACGTTATACGTTATACGTTATACGTTATACGTTATACGTTATACGTTATACGTTATACGTTATACGTTATACGTCATACGTTATACGTTATACGTTATACGTTATACGTTATACGTTATTCTTTATACGTTATACGTTATACGTTATACGTTATACGGCCTACGTTATTCTTTATACGTTATACGTTATACGTTATACGTTATACGACATACGTCATACGTTATACGTTATACGTTATACGTTATAGGTTATACGTTATACGTCATACGTTATACGTTATACGTTATTCTTTATACGTTATACGTTATACGTTATACGTTATACGGCCTACGTTATTCTTTATACGTTATACGTTATACGTTATACGTTATACGACATACGTCATACGTTATACGTTATACGTTATACGTTATACGTTATACGTTATACGTTATACGTTATACGTTATACGTTATACGTTATACGTTATACGTTATACGTTATACGTTATACGTTATACGTTATACGTTATACGTTATACGTTATTCTTTATACGTTATACGTTATACGTTATACGTTATACGACCTACGTTATTCTTTATACGTTATACGTTATACGTTATACGTTATACGTTATACGTTATACGTTATACATTATACGTTATACGTTATACGTTATACGTTATACGTTATACGTTATACGTTATACGTTATACGTTATACGTTATACGTTATACGTTATACGTTATACGTTATACGTTATAAGTTATACGTTATACGTTATACGTTATACGTTATACGTTATACGTTATACGTTATACGTTATACGTTATTCTTTATACGTTATACGTTATACGTTATACGTTATGCGTCATACGTTGTACGTTATACATTATACGTTATACGTTATACGTTATACGTTATACGTTATACGTTATACGTTATACGTTATACGTTATACGTTATACGTCATACGTTATACGTTATACGTTATACGTTATACGTTATACGTTATTCTTTATACGTTATACGTTATACGTTATACGTTATACGGCCTACGTTATTCTTTATACGTTATACGTTATACGTTATACGTTATACGACATACGTCATACGTTATACGTTATACGTTATACGTTATAGGTTATACGTTATACGTCATACGTTATTCGTTATACGTTATGCGTTATACGTTATACGTTATACGTTATACGTTATTCTTTATACGTTATACGTTATACGTTATACGTTATACGTTATACGTTATACGTTATGCGTTATACGTTATACGTTATACGTTACACGTTATACGTTATACGTGATAAGTTATACGTTACATGCTATACGTTATACGTTATACGTTATACGTTATACGTTATACGTTATACGTTGTACGTTATACGTTATACGTTATACGTTATACGTTATACGTTGTACGTTATACGTTATACGTTATACGTTATACGTTATACGTTATACGTTATACGTCATACGTTATACGTCATACGTTATTCGTTATACGTTATGCGTTATACGTTATACGTTATACGTTATACGTTATTCTTTATACGTTATACGTTATACGTTATACGTTATACGTCATACGTTGTACGTTATACGTTATACGTTATACGTTATACGTTATACGTTATACGTTATACGTTATACGTTATACGTTATACGTTATACGTTATACGTTATACGATATACGTTATACGTTATACGTTATACGTTATACGTTATACGTTATACGTTATACGTTATACGTTATACGTTATACGTTATACGTAATAAGTTATACGTTACATGCTATACGTTATACGTTATACGTTATACGTTGTACGTTATACGTTATACGTTATAAGTTATACGTTATACGTTATACGTCATACGTTATACGTCATACGTTATTCGTTATACGTTATACGTTGTACGTTATACGTTATACGTTATACGTTATTCTTTATACGTTATACGTTATACGTTATACGTTATACGTCATACGTTATACGTTATACGTTATACGTTATACTTTATACGTTATACGTTATACGAAATATGTAATACGTAATGCGTTTTACGATATTCGTTATACGTTCTTCGTTACACGTTATACGTTATACGTTTTGCGTTATACGTTTTACGTTATTCGTGATACGTTATACGTTATACGTTATACGTTATACGTTATACGGTATACGTTATACGTTATACGTTATACGTTAAACGCTATACGTTATATGTTATACGCTATACGTTATACGTAATATGCAATGCTTCATACGTTGTACGTTATTCGTTATACGTTTTTCGTTACAAGTTATACGTTATACGTTATACGTTATAAGTTATATGTCATAAGTTATACGATACATGTTATACGTTATACGAAATATGTAATACGTAATACGTTTTACGATATTCGTTATACGTTCTTCGTTACACGTTATACGTTATACGTTATGCGTTATACGTATTACGTTATTCGTGATACGTTATACGTTATACGTTATACGTTATACGTTGTACGTTATACGTTATACGTTATAAGTTATACGTTATACGTTATACGTCATACGTTATACGTCATACGTTATTCGTTATACGTTATACGTTGTACGTTATACGTTATACGTTATACGTTATTCTTTATACGTTATACGTTATACGTTATACGTTATACGTCATACGTTATACGTTATACGTTATACGTTATACTTTATACGTTATACGTTATACGAAATATGTAATACGTAATGCGTTTTACGATATTCGTTATACGTTCTTCGTTACACGTTATACGTTATACGTTTTGCGTTATACGTTTTACGTTATACGTTATACGTTATACGTTATACGTCATACGTTATACGTCATACGTTATTCGTTATACGTTATACGTTATACGTTATACGTTATACGTTATACGTTATTCTTTATACGTTATACGTTATACGTTATACGTTATACGTCATACGTCATACGTTATACGTTATACGATATACGTTATACGTTATACGTTATACGTGAAATGTTATACGTTATACGTTATACGTTATTCGTTCTACGTTATACGTTATACGTTATACGTTATACGTTATACGTTATACGTTATACGTTATACGTTATACGTTATACGTTATACGTAATACGTTATACGTTATACGTTATACAATATACGTTATACGTTATACGTTATACGTTATACGTTATACGTTATACGTTATACGTTATACGTTATACGTCATACGTTATACGTTATACGTTATACGTTATACTTTATACGTTATACGTTATACGAAATATGTAATACGTAATACGTTTTACGATATTCGTTATACGTTCTTCGTTACACGTTATACGTTATACGTTTTGCGTTATACGTTTTACGTTATTCGTGATACGTTAAACGTTATACGTTATACGTTATACGTTATACGGTATACGTTATACGTTATACGTTATACGTTATACGCTATACGTTATGTGTTATACGCTATACGTTATACGTAATATGTAATGCTTCATACGTTTTACGTTATTCGTTATACGTTTTTCGTTACAAGTTATACGTTATACGTTATACGTTATACGTTATACGTTATACGTTATACGTTATACGTTATACGTTATACGTCATACGTTATACGTTATACGTTATACGTTATACGTTATACGTTATACGTTATACGTTATACGTTATACGTTATACGTTATACGTTATACGTTATACGTTATACGTTATACGTGATAAGTTATACGTTACATGCTATACGTTATACGTTATACGTTATACGTTATACGTTGTACGTTATACGTTATACGTTATAAGTTATACGTTATACGTTATACGTTATACGTCATACGTAATACGTCATACGTTATTCGTTATACGTTATGCGTTATTCGTTATACGTTATACGTTATACGTTATTCTTTATACGTTATACGTTATACGTTATACGTTATACGTCATACGTTGTACGTTATACGTTATACGTTATACGTTATACGTTATACGTTATACGTTATACGTTATACGTTATACGTTATACGTTTTACGTTATACGTTATACGTTATACGTTATACGTTATACGTCATACGTTATACGTTATACGTTATACGTTATACGTTATACGTTATACGTTATACGTTGTACGTTATACGTTGTACGTTATACGTTATACGTTATACGTTATACGTTATACGTTATACGTTATACGTTATACGTCATAAGTTATACGTCATACGTTATTCGTTATACGTTATACGTTATACGTTATACGTTATACGTTATACGTTATACGTTATACGTTATACGTTATTCTTTATACGTTATACGTTATACGTTATACGTTATACGTCATACGTTATACGTTATACGTTATACGTTATACGTTATACGTTATACGTTATACGTTATACGTGAAACGTTATACGTTATACGTTATACGTTATTCGTTATACGTTATACGTTATACGTTATGCGTTATACGTAATACGTTATACGTTATACGTTATACGTTATGCGTTATACGTAATACGTTATACGTTATACGTTATACGTTATAAGTCATACGTTATACGTCATACGTTATACGTTATACGTTATACGTTATACGTTATACGTTATATGTTATACGTTATTCTTTATACGTTATACGTTATACGTTATACGTTAGACGACATACGTTATTCTTTATACGTTATACGTTATACGTTATACGTTATACGACATACGTTATACGTTATACGTTATACGTTATACGTTATACGTTATACGTTATACGTTATACGTTATACGTTATACGTTATACGTTATACGTTATACGTTATACGTAATACGTTATACGTTATACGTTATGCGTTATACGTAATACGTTATACGTTATACGTTATACGTTATACGTCATACGTTATACGTCATACGTTATACGTTATACGTTATACGTTATACGTTATACGTTATACGTTATACGTTATACGTTATATGTTATACGTTATTCTTTATACGTTATACGTTATACGTTATACGTTATACGACATACGTTATTCTTTATACGTTATACGTTATACGTTATACGTTATACGACATACGTTATGCGTTATACGTTATACGTTATACGTTATAGGTTATACGTTATACGTCATAGATTATACGTTATATGTTATACGTTATACGTTATACGTTATACGTTATACGTTATACGTGAAACGTTATACGTTATAAGTTATACGTTATACGTTATACGTTATACGTTATACGTTATACGTTATACGTTATACGTTATACGTTATACGTTATACGTGATAAGTTATACGTTACATGCTATACGTTATACGTTATACGTTATACGTTGTACGTAATACGTTATACGTTATTCGTGATACGTTATACGTTATACGTCATACGTTATACGTCATACGTTATTCGTTATACGTTATACGTTATACGTTATACGTTATACGTTATACGTTATTCTTTATACGTTATACGTTATACGTTATACGTTATACGTTATACGTTGTACGTTATACGTTGTACGTTATACGTTATACGTTATACGTTATACGTTATACGTTATACGTTATACGTTATACGTTATACGTTATACGTCATACGTTATACGTTATACGTTATACGTTATACGTTATACGTTATACGTTATACGTTATACGTTATACGGTATACGTTATACGTTATACGTTATACGTTAAACGCTATACGTTATATGTTATACGTTATACGTTATACGTTATACGGTATACGTTATACGTTATACGTTATACGTTAAACGCTATACGTTATATGTTATACGCTATACGTTATACGTAATATGCAATGCTTCATACGTTGTACGTTATTCGTTATACGTTTTTCGTTACAAGTTATACGTTATACGTTATACGTTATAAGTTATATGTCATAAGTTATACGATACATGTTATACGTTATACGAAATATGTAATACGTAATACGTTTTACGATATTCGTTATACGTTCTTCGTTACACGTTATACGTTATACGTTATGCGTTATACGTATTACGTTATTCGTGATACGTTATACGTTATACCTTATACGTTATACGGCATACGTTATACGTTATACGTTATACGTTATACGTTATACGTTATACGTTATACGTTATACGTTATACGTTATACGTTATACGTTATACGTTATACGTTATACGTTATACGTTATACGTTATACGTTATACGTTATACGATATACGTTATACGTTATACGTTATACGTTATACGTTATACGTTATACGTTATACGTTATACGTTATACGTTATACGTTATACGTTATACGTCATATGTTATACGTTATACGTTATACGTTATGCGTTATACGTTATACGTTATACATTATACGTTATACGTTATACGTTATACGTTATACGTTATACGTTATACGTTATACGTTATACGTTATACGTTATACGTTTTACGGTATACGTTATACGTTATACGTTATACGTAATTCGTAATACGTTATACCTGATACGTTATACGTTCTACGTTATACGTTATACGTTATACGTTATACGTTATACGTAATACGTGATAAGTTATACGTTATACGTTATACGTTATTCTTTATACGTTATACGTTATACGTTATACGTTATACGTCATACGTTATACGTTATACGTTATACGTTATACGTTATACGTTATACGTTATACGTTATACGTTATACGTTATACGTTATACGTTATACGTTAGACGTTATACGTTATACGTTATACGTTATACGTTATACGTTATACGTTATACGTTATACGTTATACGTTATACGTTATACGTTATACGTGATAAGTTATACGTTACATGCTATACGTTATACGTTATACGTTATACGTTATACGTTATACGTTATACGTTATACGTTATACGTGATAAGTTATACGTTACATGCTATACGTTATACGTTATACGTTGTACGTTATACGTTATACGTTATACGTTATACGTTATACGTTATACGTCATACGTAATACGTCATACGTTATTCGTTATACGTTATACGTTATACGTTATACGTTATACGTTATACGTTATACTTTATACGTTATACGTTATACGAAATATGTAATACGTAATGCGTTTTACGATATTCGTTATACGTTCTTCGTTACACGTTACACGTTATACGTTTTGCGTTATACGTTTTACGTTATTCGTGATACGTTATACGTTATACGTTATACGTTATACGTTATACGGTATACGTTATACGTTATACGTTATACGTTAAACGCTATACGTTATATGTTATACGCTATACGTTATACGTAATATGCAATGCTTCATACGTTGTACGTTATTCGTTATACGTTTTTCGTTACAAGTTATACGTTATACGTTATACGTTATAAGTTATATGTCATAAGTTATACGATACATGTTATACGTTATACGAAATATGTAATACGTAATACGTTTTACGATATTCGTTATACGTTCTTCGTTACACGTTATACGTTATACGTTATGCGTTATACGTATTACGTTATTCGTGATACGTTATACGTTATACCTTATACGTTATACGGCATACGTTATACGTTATACGTTATACGTTATACGTTATACGTTATACGTTATACGTTATACGTTATACGTTATACGTTATACGTTATACGTTATACGTTATACGTTATACGTTATACGATATACGTTATACGTTATACGTTATACGTTATACGTTATACGTTATACGTTATACGTTATACGTTATACGTTATACGTTATACGTTATACGTCATATGTTATACGTTATACGTTATACGTTATGCGTTATACGTTATACGTTATACATTATACGTTATACGTTATACGTTATACGTTATACGTTATACGTTATACGTTATACGTTATACGTTATACGTTATACGTTTTACGGTATACGTTATACGTTATACGTTATACGTAATTCGTAATACGTTATACCTGATACGTTATACGTTCTACGTTATACGTTATACGTTATACGTTATACGTTATACGTAATACGTGATAAGTTATACGTTATACGTTATACGTTATTCTTTATACGTTATACGTTATACGTTATACGTTATACGTCATACGTTATACGTTATACGTTATACGTTATACGTTATACGTTATACGTTATACGTTATACGTTATACGTTATACGTTATACGTTAGACGTTATACGTTATACGTTATACGTTATACGTTATACGTTATACGTTATACGTTATACGTTATACGTTATACGTTA
This sequence comes from Ptiloglossa arizonensis, assembly GCF_051014685.1. Taxonomy (NCBI): domain Eukaryota; kingdom Metazoa; phylum Arthropoda; class Insecta; order Hymenoptera; family Colletidae; genus Ptiloglossa; species Ptiloglossa arizonensis. The sequence continues at coordinate 198,493 of NW_027478717.1, forward strand.
TACGTTATACGTGATAAGTTATACGTTACATGCTATACGTTATACGTTATACGTTATACGTTATACGTTATACGTTATACGTTATACGTGATAAGTTATACGTTACATGCTATACGTTATACGTTATACGTTGTACGTTATACGTTATACGTTATACGTTATACGTTATACGTTATACGTCATACGTAATACGTCATACGTTATTCGTTATACGTTATACGTTATACGTTATACGTTATACGTTATACGTTATACGTTATACGTTATACGTTATACGTTATACGTTATACGGTATACGTTATACGTTATACGTTATACGTAATTCGTAATACGTTATACCTGATACGTTATACGTTCTACGTTATACGTTATACGTTATACGTTATACGTTATACGTAATACGTGATAAGTTATACGTTATACGTTATACGTTATTCTTTATACGTTATACGTTATACGTTATAAGTTATACGTCATACGTTATACGTTATACGTTATACGTTATACGTTATACGTTATACGTTATACGTTATACGTTAGACGTTATACGTTATACGTTATACGTTATACGTTATACGTTATACGTTATACGTTATACGTTATACGTTATACGTTATACGTTATACGTTATACGTTATACGTTATACGTTATACGTTATACGTTATACGTTATACGTTATACGTTATACGTTATACGTTATACGTTATACGTTATACGTTATACGTTATACGTTATACGTTATACGTGATAAGTTATACGTTACATGCTATACGTTATACGTTATACGTTGTACGTTATACGTTATACGTTATACGTTATACGTTATACGTTATACGTCATACGTTATACGTCATACGTTATTCGTTATACGTTATACGTTATACGTTATACGTTATACGTTATACGTTATTCTTTATACGTTATACGTTATACGTTATACGTTATACGTCATACGTCATACGTTATACGTTATACGATATACGTTATACGTTATACGTTATACGTGAAATGTTATACGTTATACGTTATACGTTATTCGTTCTACGTTATACGTTATACGTTATACGTTATACGTTATACGTTATACGTTATACGTTATACGTTATACGTTATACGTTATACGTAATACGTTATACGTTATACGTTATACAATATACGTTATACGTTATACGTTATACGTTATACGTTATACGTTATACGTTATACGTTATACGTTATACGTCATACGTTATACGTTATACGTTATACGTTATACTTTATACGTTATACGTTATACGAAATATGTAATACGTAATACGTTTTACGATATTCGTTATACGTTCTTCGTTACACGTTATACGTTATACGTTTTGCGTTATACGTTTTACGTTATTCGTGATACGTTAAACGTTATACGTTATACGTTATACGTTATACGGTATACGTTATACGTTATACGTTATACGTTATACGCTATACGTTATGTGTTATACGCTATACGTTATACGTAATATGTAATGCTTCATACGTTTTACGTTATTCGTTATACGTTTTTCGTTACAAGTTATACGTTATACGTTATACGTTATACGTTATACGTTATACGTTATACGTTATACGTTATACGTTATACGTCATACGTTATACGTTATACGTTATACGTTATACGTTATACGTTATACGTTATACGTTATACGTTATACGTTATACGTTATACGTTATACGTTATACGTTATACGTTATACGTGATAAGTTATACGTTACATGCTATACGTTATACGTTATACGTTATACGTTATACGTTGTACGTTATACGTTATACGTTATAAGTTATACGTTATACGTTATACGTTATACGTCATACGTAATACGTCATACGTTATTCGTTATACGTTATGCGTTATTCGTTATACGTTATACGTTATACGTTATTCTTTATACGTTATACGTTATACGTTATACGTTATACGTCATACGTTGTACGTTATACGTTATACGTTATACGTTATACGTTATACGTTATACGTTATACGTTATACGTTATACGTTATACGTTTTACGTTATACGTTATACGTTATACGTTATACGTTATACGTCATACGTTATACGTTATACGTTATACGTTATACGTTATACGTTATACGTTATACGTTGTACGTTATACGTTGTACGTTATACGTTATACATTATACGTTATACGTTATACGTTATACGTTATACGTTATACGTCATAAGTTATACGTCATACGTTATTCGTTATACGTTATACGTTATACGTTATACGTTATACGTTATACGTTATACGTTATACGTTATACGTTATTCTTTATACGTTATACGTTATACGTTATACGTTATACGTCATACGTTATACGTTATACGTTATACGTTATACGTTATACGTTATACGTTATACGTTATACGTGAAACGTTATACGTTATACGTTATACGTTATTCGTTATACGTTATACGTTATACGTTATGCGTTATACGTAATACGTTATACGTTATACGTTATACGTTATGCGTTATACGTAATACGTTATACGTTATACGTTATACGTTATAAGTCATACGTTATACGTCATACGTTATACGTTATACGTTATACGTTATACGTTATACGTTATATGTTATACGTTATTCTTTATACGTTATACGTTATACGTTATACGTTATACGACATACGTTATTCTTTATACGTTATACGTTATACGTTATACGTTATACGACATACGTTATACGTTATACGTTATACGTTATACGTTATACGTTATACGTTATACGTTATACGTTATACGTTATACGTTATACGTTATACGTTATACGTTATACGTAATACGTTATACGTTATACGTTATGCGTTATACGTAATACGTTATACGTTATACGTTATACGTTATACGTCATACGTTATACGTCATACGTTATACGTTATACGTTATACGTTATACGTTATACGTTATACGTTATACGTTATACGTTATATGTTATACGTTATTCTTTATACGTTATACGTTATACGTTATACGTTATACGACATACGTTATTCTTTATACGTTATACGTTATACGTTATACGTTATACGACATACGTTATGCGTTATACGTTATACGTTATACGTTATAGGTTATACGTTATACGTCATAGATTATACGTTATATGTTATACGTTATACGTTATACGTTATACGTTATACGTTATACGTGAAACGTTATACGTTATAAGTTATACGTTATACGTTATACGTTATACGTTATACGTTATACGTTATACGTTATACGTTATACGTTATACGTTATACGTTATACGTTATACGTTATACGTTATACGTTATACGTTATACGTTATACGTTATACGTTATACGTTATACGTTATACGTTATACGTTATACGTGATAAGTTATACGTTACATGCTATACGTTATACGTTATACGTTATACGTTGTACGTAATACGTTATACGTTATTCGTGATACGTTATACGTTATACGTCATACGTTATACGTCATACGTTATTCGTTATACGTTATACGTTATACGTTATACGTTATACGTTATACGTTATTCTTTATACGTTATACGTTATACGTTATACGTTATACGTTATACGTTGTACGTTATACGTTGTACGTTATACGTTATACGTTATACGTTATACGTTATACGTTATACGTTATACGTTATACGTTATACGTTATACGTCATACGTTATACGTTATACGTTATACGTTATACGTTATACGTTATACGTTATACGTTATACGTTATACGTTGTACGTTATACGTTATACGTTATACGTTATACGTTATACGTTATACGTTATACGTTATACGTCATACGTTATACGTCATACGTTATTCGTTATACGTTATACGTTATACGTTATACGTTATACGTTATACGTTATTCTTTATACGTTATACGTTATACGTTATACGTTATACGTCATACGTTATACGTTATACGTTATACGTTATACGTTATACGTTATACGTTATACGTTATACGTGAAACGTTATACGTTATACGTTATACGTTATTCGTTATACGTTATACGTTATACGTTATACGTTATACGTTATACGTTATACGTTATACGTTATACGTTATACGTTATACGTTATACGTTATACGTTATACGTTATACGTTATACGTTATACGTTATACGTTATACGTTATACGTTATACGTTATACGTTATACGTTATACGTTATACGTTATACGTTATACGTGATAAGTTATACGTTACATGCTATACGTTATACGTTATACGTTATACGTTATACGTTGTACGTTATACGTTATACGTTATACGTTATACGTTATGCGTTATACGTAATACGTTTACGTCATACGTTATTCGTTATACGTTATACGTTATACGTTTAACGTTATACGTTATACGTTATTCTTTATACGTTATACGTTATACGTTATACGTTATACGTTATACGTTGTACGTTATACGTTGTACGTTATACGTTATACGTTATACGTTATACGTTATACGTTATACGTTATACGTTATACGTTATACGTTATACGTCATACGTTATACGTTATACGTTATACGTTATACGTTATACGTTATACGTTATACGTTATACGTTATACGTTGTACGTTATACGTTATACGTTATACGTTATACGTTATACGTTATACGTTATACGTTATACGTTATACGTCATACGTTATACGTCATACGTTATTCGTTATACGTTATACGTTATACGTTATACGTTATACGTTATTCTTTATACGTTATACGTTATACGTTATACGTTATGCGTCATACGTTGTACGTTATACGTTATACGTTATACGTTATACGTTATACGTTATACGTTATACGTTATACGTTATACGTTATACGTTATACGTTATACGTTATACGTTATACGTTATACGTTATACGTTATTCTTTATACGTTATACGTTATACGTTATACTTTATACGACCTACGTTATTCTTTATACGTTATACGTTATACGTTATACGTTATACGTTATACGTTATACGTTATACATTATACGTTATACGTTATACGTTATACGTTATACGTTATACGTTATACGTTATACGTTATACGTTATACGTTATACGTTATACGTTATACGTTATACGTTATACGTTATAAGTTATACGTTATACGTTATACGTTATACGTTACACGTTATACGTTATACGTTATACGTTATACGTTATTCTTTATACGTTATACGTTATACGTTATACGTTATACGTCATACGTTATACGTTATACGTTATACGTTATACGTTATACGTTATACGTTATACGTTATACGTGAAACGTTATACGTTATACGTTATACGTTATTCGTTATACGTTATACGTTATACGTTATGCGTTATACGTAATACGTTATACGTTATACGTTATACGTTATGCGTTATACGTAATACGTTATACGTTATACGTTATACGTTATAAGTCATACGTTATACGTCATACGTTATACGTTATACGTTATACGTTATACGTTATACGTTATATGTTATACGTTATTCTTTATACGTTATACGTTATACGTTATACGTTATACGACATACGTTATTCTTTATACGTTATACGTTATACGTTATACGTTATACGACATACGTTATACGTTATACGTTATACGTTATACGTTATACGTTATACGTTATACGTTATACGTTATACGTTATACGTTATACGTTATACGTTATACGTTATACGTAATACGTTATACGTTATACGTTATGCGTTATACGTAATACGTTATACGTTATACGTTATACGTTATACGTCATACGTTATACGTCATACGTTATACGTTATACGTTATACGTTATACGTTATACGTTATACGTTATACGTTATACGTTATATGTTATACGTTATTCTTTATACGTTATACGTTATACGTTATACGTTATACGACATACGTTATTCTTTATACGTTATACGTTATACGTTATACGTTATACGACATACGTTATGCGTTATACGTTATACGTTATACGTTATAGGTTATACGTTATACGTCATAGATTATACGTTATATGTTATACGTTATACGTTATACGTTATACGTTATACGTTATACGTGAAACGTTATACGTTATAAGTTATACGTTATACGTTATACGTTATACGTTATACGTTATACGTTATACGTTATACGTTATACGTTATACGTTATACGTTATACGTTATACGTTATACGTTATACGTTATACGTTATACGTTATACGTTATACGTTATACGTTATACGTTATACGTTATACGTGATAAGTTATACGTTACATGCTATACGTTATACGTTATACGTTATACGTTGTACGTAATACGTTATACGTTATTCGTGATACGTTATACGTTATACGTCATACGTTATACGTCATACGTTATTCGTTATACGTTATACGTTATACGTTATACGTTATACGTTATACGTTATTCTTTATACGTTATACGTTATACGTTATACGTTATACGTTATACGTTGTACGTTATACGTTGTACGTTATACGTTATACGTTATACGTTATACGTTATACGTTATACGTTATACGTTATACGTTATACGTTATACGTTATACGTCATACGTTATACGTTATACGTTATACGTTATACGTTATACGTTATACGTTATACGTTATACGTTATACGTTGTACGTTATACGTTATACGTTATACGTTATACGTTATACGTTATACGTTATACGTTATACGTCATACGTTATACGTCATACGTTATTCGTTATACGTTATACGTTATACGTTATACGTTATACGTTATACGTTATTCTTTATACGTTATACGTTATACGTTATACGTTATACGTCATACGTTATACGTTATACGTTATACGTTATACGTTATACGTTATACGTTATACGTTATACGTGAAACGTTATACGTTATACGTTATACGTTATTCGTTATACGTTATACGTTATACGTTATACGTTATACGTTATACGTTATACGTTATACGTTATACGTTATACGTTATACGTTATACGTTATACGTTATACGTTATACGTTATACGTTATACGTTATACGTTATACGTTATACGTTATACGTTATACGTTATACGTTATACGTTATACGTTATACGTGATAAGTTATACGTTACATGCTATACGTTATACGTTATACGTTATACGTTATACGTTGTACGTTATACGTTATACGTTATACGTTATACGTTATGCGTTATACGTAATACGTTATACGTCATACGTTATTCGTTATACGTTATACGTTATACGTTTAACGTTATACGTTATACGTTATTCTTTATACGTTATACGTTATACGTTATACGTTATACGTTATACGTTGTACGTTATACGTTGTACGTTATACGTTATACGTTATACGTTATACGTTATACGTTATACGTTATACGTTATACGTTATACGTTATACGTCATACGTTATACGTTATACGTTATACGTTATACGTTATACGTTATACGTTATACGTTATACGTTATACGTTGTACGTTATACGTTATACGTCATACGTAATACGTCATACGTTATTCGTTATACGTTATGCGTTATTCGTTATACGTTATACGTTATACGTTATTCTTTATACGTTATACGTTATACGTTATACGTTATACGTCATACGTTGTACGTTATACGTTATACGTTATACGTTATACGTTATACGTTATACGTTATACGTTATACGTTATACGTTATACGTTTTACGTTATACGTTATACGTTATACGTTATACGTTATACGTCATACGTTATACGTTATACGTTATACGTTATACGTTATACGTTATACGTTATACGTTGTACGTTATACGTTGTACGTTATACGTTATACGTTATACGTTATACGTTATACGTTATACGTTATACGTTATACGTTATACATTATACGTTATACGTTATACGTTATACGTTATACGTTATACGTTATACGTTATACGTTATACGTTATACGTTATACGTTATACGTTATACGTTATACGTTATACGTTATAAGTTATACGTTATACGTTATACGTTATACGTTACACGTTATACGTTATACGTTATACGTTATATGTTATTCTTTATACGTTATACGTTATACGTTATACGTTATGCGTCATACGTTGTACGTTATACATTATACGTTATACGTTATACGTTATACGTTATACGTTATACGTTATACGTTATACGTTATACGTTATACGGCCTACGTTATTCTTTATACGTTATACGTTATACGTTATACGTTATACGACATACGTCATACGTTATACGTTATACGTTATACGTTATACGTTATACGTTATACGTTATACGTTATACGTTATACGTTATACGTTATACGTTATACGTTATACGACATACGTCATACGTTATACGTTATACGTTATACGTTATAGGTTATACGTTATACGTCATACGTTATACGTTATACGTTATTCTTTATACGTTATACGTTATACGTTATACGTTATACGGCCTACGTTATTCTTTATACGTTATACGTTATACGTTATACGTTATACGACATACGTCATACGTTACACGTTATACGTTATACGTTATACGTTATATGTTATTCTTTATACGTTATACGTTATACGTTATACGTTATGCGTCATACGTTGTACGTTATACATTATACGTTATACGTTATACGTTATACGTTATACGTTATACGTTATACGTTATACGTTATACGTTATACGGCCTACGTTATTCTTTATACGTTATACGTTATACGTTATACGTTATACGTTATACGTTATACGTTATTCTTTATACGTTATACGTTATACGTTATACGTTATACGGCCTACGTTATTCTTTATACGTTATACGTTATACGTTATACGTTATACGACATACGTCATACGTTATACGTTATACGTTATACGTTATAGGTTATACGTTATACGTCATACGTTATACGTTATACGTTATTCTTTATACGTTATACGATATACGTTATACGTTATACGGCCTACGTTATTCTTTATACGTTATACGTTATACGTTATACGTTATACGACATACGTCATACGTTATACGTTATACGTTATACGTTATACGTTATACGTTATACGTTATACGTTATACGTTATACGTTATACGTTATACGTTATACGTTATACGTTATACGTTATACGTTATACGTTATACGTTATACGTTATTCTTTATACGTTATACGTTATACGTTATACGTTATACGACCTACGTTATTCTTTATACGTTATACGTTATACGTTATACGTTATACGTTATACGTTATACGTTATACATTATACGTTATACGTTATACGTTATACGTTATACGTTATACGTTATACGTTATACGTTATACGTTATACGTTATACGTTATACGTTATACGTTATACGTTATACGTTATAAGTTATACGTTATACGTTATACGTTATACGTTATACGTTATACGTTATACGTTATACGTTATACGTTATTCTTTATACGTTATACGTTATACGTTATACGTTATGCGTCATACGTTGTACGTTATACGTTATACGTTATACGTTATACGTCATTCTTTATACGTTATACGTTATACGTTATACGTTATACGACCTACGTTATTCTTTATACGTGATACGTTATACGTTATACGTTATACGACATACGTTATACGTTATACGTTATTCTTTATACGTTATACGTTATTCTTTATACGTTATACGTTATACGTTATACGTTATACGACCTACGTTATTCTTTATACGTTATACGTTATACGTTATACGTTATACGTTATACGTTATACGTTATACATTATACGTTATACGTTATACGTTATACGTTACACGTTATACGTTATACGTTATACGTTATATGTTATTCTTTATACGTTATACGTTATACGTCATACGTTATACGTTATACGTGATAAGTTATACGTTACATGCTATACGTTATACGTTATACGTTATACGTTGTACGTAATACGTTATACGTTATTCGTGATACGTTATACGTTATACGTCATACGTTATACGTCATACGTTATTCGTTATACGTTATACGTTATACGTTATACGTTATACGTTATACGTTATACGTTATTCTTTATACGTTATACGTTATACGTTATACGTTATACGTTATACGTTGTACGTTATACGTTGTACGTTATACGTTATACGTTATACGTTATACGTCATACGTTATACGTTATACGTTATACGTTATACGTTATACGTTATACGTTATACGTTATACGTTATACGTTATACGTTATACGTTATACGTTATACGTTATTCTTTATACGTTATACGTTATACGTTATACGTTATACGACCTACGTTATTCTTTATACGTTATACGTTATACGTTATACGTTATACGTTATACGTTATACGTTATACGTTATACATTATACGTTATACGTTATACGTTATACGTTACACGTTATACGTTATACGTTATACGTTATATGTTATTCTTTATACGTTATACGTTATACGTTATACGTTATACGTTATACGTTATACGTTATACGTTATACGTTATACGTTATACGTTATACGTTATAAGTTATACGTTATACGTTATACGTTATACGTTATTCTTTATACGTTATACGTTATACGTTATACGTTATACGGCCTACGTTATTCTTTATACGTTATACGTTATACGTTATACGTTATACGACATACGTCATACGTTATACGTTATACGTTATACGTTATAGGTTATACGTTATACGTCATACGTTATTCGTTATACGTTATGCGTTATACGTTATACGTTATACGTTATACGTTATTCTTTATACGTTATACGTTATACGTTATACGTTATACGTTATACGTTATACGTTATGCGTTATACGTTATACGTTATACGTTACACGTTATACGTTATACGTGATAAGTTATACGTTACATGCTATACGTTATACGTTATACGTTATACGTTATACGTTATACGTTGTACGTTATACGTTATACGTTATACGTTATACGTTATACGTTGTACGTTATACGTTATACGATATACGTTATACGTTATACGTTATACGTTATATGTTATTCTTTATACGTTATACGTTATACGTTATACGTTATACGTTATACGTTATACGTTATACGTTATACGTTATACGTTATAAGTTATACGTTATACGTTATACGTTATACGTTATTCTTTATACGTTATACGTTATACGTTATACGTTATACGGCCTACGTTATTCTTTATACGTTATACGTTATACGTTATACGTTATACGACATACGTCATACGTTATACGTTATACGTTATACGTTATAGGTTATACGTTATACGTCATACGTTATTCGTTATACGTTATGCGTTATACGTTATACGTTATACGTTATACGTTATTCTTTATACGTTATACGTTATACGTTATACGTTATACGTTATACGTTATACGTTATGCGTTATACGTTATACGTTATACGTTACACGTTATACGTTATACGTGATAAGTTATACGTTACATGCTATACGTTATACGTTATACGTTATACGTTATACGTTATACGTTGTACGTTATACGTTATACGTTATACGTTATACGTTATACGTTGTACGTTATACGTTATACGATATACGTTATACGTTATACGTTATACGTTATACGTCATACGTTATACGTCATACGTTATTCGTTATACGTTATGCGTTATACGTTATACGTTATACGTTATACGTTATTCTTTATACGTTATACGTTATACGTTATACGTTATACGTCATACGTTGTACGTTATACGTTATACGTTATACGTTATACGTTATACGTTATACGTTATACGTTATACGTTATACGTTATACGTTATACGTCATTCTTTATACGTTATACGTTATACGTTATACGTTATACGACCTACGTTATTCTTTATACGTGATACGTTATACGTTATACGTTATACGACATACGTTATACGTTATACGTTATACGTTATACGTTATACGTTATAGGTTATACGTTATACGTCATAGATTATACGTTATACGTTATACGTTATACGTTGTGCGTTATACGTTATACGTTATACGTTATACGTTATACGTTATACGTTATACGTTATACGTTATACGTTATACGTTATACGTTATACGACCTACGTTATTCTTTATACGTTATACGTTATACGTTATACGTTATACGACCTACGTTATTCTTTATACGTTATACGTTATACGTTATACGTTATACGTTATACGTTATTCTTTATACGTTATACGTTATACGTTATACGTTATACGTTATACGTTATTCTTTATACGTTATACGTTATACGTTATACGTTATACGTCATACGTTATACGTTATACGTTATACGTTATACGTTATACGTTACACATTATACGTTATACGTGAAACGTTATACGTTATACGTTATACGTTATTCGTTATACGTTATACGTTATACGTTATGCGTTATACGTAATACGTTATACGTTATACGTTATACGTTATAAGTCATACGTTATACGTCATACGTTATACGTTATACGTTATACGTTATACGTTATACGTTATACGTTATATGTTATACGTTATTCTTTATACGTTATACGTTATACGTTATATGTTATACGTTATTCTTTATACGTTATACGTTATACGTTATACGTTATACGACATACGTTATTCTTTATACGTTATACGTTATACGTTATACGTTATACGACATACGTTATACGTTATACGATATACGTTATACGTAATACGTTATACGTTATACGTTATACGTTATACGTTATACGTTATACGTTATACGTTATACTTAATACGTTATACGTTATACGTTATGCGTTATACGTAATACGTTATACGTTATACGTTATACGTTATACGTCATACGTTATACGTCATACGTTATACGTTATACGTTATACGTTATACGTTATACGTTATACGTTATACGTTATATGTTATACGTTATTCTTTATACGTTATACGTTATACGTTATACGTTATACGACATACGTTATTCTTTATACGTTATACGTTATACGTTATACGTTATACGACATACGTTATACGTTATACGTTATACGTTATACGTTATACGTTATACGTTATAGGTTATACGTTATACGTCATAGATTATACGTTATACGTTATACGTTATACGTTATACGTTATACGTTATACGTTATACGTGAAACGTTATACGTTATAAGTTATACGTTATACGTTATACGTTATACGTTATACGTTATACGTTATACGTTATACGTTATACGTTATACGTTATACGTTATACGTTATACGTTATACGTTATACGTTATACGTTATACGTTATACGTTATACGTTATACGTTATACGTTATACGTTATACGTTATACGTTATACGTTATACGTTATACGTGATAAGTTATACGTTACATGCTATACGTTATACGTTATACGTTATACGTTGTACGTAATACGTTATACGTTATTCGTGATACGTTATACGTTATACGTCATACGTTATACGTCATACGTTATTCGTTATACGTTATACGTTATACGTTATACGTTATACGTTATACGTTATACGTTATTCTTTATACGTTATACGTTATACGTTATACGTTATACGTTATACGTTGTACGTTATACGTTGTACGTTATACGTTATACGTTATACGTTATACGTTATACGTTATACGTTATACGTTATACGTTATACGTTATACGTCATACGTTATACGTTATACGTTATACGTTATACGTTATACGTTATACGTTATACGTTATACGTTATACGTTATACGTTATACGTTATACGTTATACGTTATACGTTATACTTCATACGTTATACGTTATACGTTATACGTTATACGTCATACGTTATACGTCATACGTTATTCGTTATACGTTATACGTTATACGTTATACGTTATACGTTATACGTTATTCTTTATACGTTATACGTTATACGTTATACGTTATACGTCATACGTTATACGTTACACGTTATACGTTATACGTTATACGTTATACGTTATACGTTATACGTGAAACGTTATACGTTATACGTTATACGTTATTCGTTATACGTTATACGTTATACGTTATACGTTATACGTTATACGTTATACGTTATACGTTATACGTTATACGTTATACGTTATACGTTATACGTTATACGTTATACGTTATACGTTATACGTTATACGTTATACGTTATACGTTATACGTTATACGTGATAAGTTATACGTTACATGCTATACGTTATACGTTATACGTTACACGTTATACGTTGTACGTTATACGTTATACGTTATACGTTATACGTTATGCGTTATACGTAATACGTTATACGTTATACGTTATACGTTATACGTCATACGTTATACGTCATACGTAATACGTTATACGTTATACGTTATACGTTATACGTTATACGTTATACGTTATATGTTATACGTTATTCTTTATACGTTATACGTTATACGTTATACGTTATACGACATACGTTATTCTTTATACGTTATACGTTATACGTTATACGTTATACGTTATACGTTATACGTTATACGTTATACGTTATACGTTATACGTAATACGTTATACGTTATACGTTATGCGTTATACGTAATACGTTATACGTTATACGTTATACGTTATACGTCATACGTTATACGTCATACGTTATACGTTATACGTTATACGTTATACGTTATACGTTATACGTTATACGTTATACGTTATTCTTTATACGTTATTCTTTATACGTTATTCGTTATACGTTATACGTTATACGACATACGTTATTGTTTATACGTTATACGTTATACGTTATACGTTATACGACATACGTTATACGTTATACGTTATACGTTATACGTTATAGGTTATACGTTATACGTCATAGATTATACGTTATACGTTATACGTTATACGTTATACGTTATACGTTATACGTTATACGTGAAACGTTATACGTTATAAGTTATACGTTATACGTTATACGTTATACGTTATACGTTATACGTTATACGTTATACGTTATACGTTATACGTTATACGTTATACGTTATACGTTATACGTTATACGTTATACGTTATACGTTATACGTTATACGTTATACGTTATACGTTATACGTTATACGTTATACGTTATACGTTATACGTTATACGTTATACGTTATACGTTATACGTTATACGTTATACGTTATACGTTATACGTTATACGTTATACGTTATACGTGATAAGTTATACGTTACATGCTATACGTTATACGTTATACGTTATACGTTGTACGTAATACGTTATACGTTATTCGTGATACGTTATACGTTATACGTCATACGTTATACGTTATACGTTATTCGTTATACGTTATACGTTATACGTTATACGTTATACGTTATACGTTAATCTTTATACGTTATACGTTATACGTTATACGTTATACGTAATACGTTGTACGTTATACGTTGTACGTTATACGTTATACGTTATACGTTATACGTTATACGTTATGCGTTATACGTAATACGTTATACGTTATACGTTATACGTTATACGACATACGTTATACGTTATACGTTATACGTTATACGTTATACGTTATACGTTATACGTTATACGTTATACGTTATACGTTATACGTTATACGTTATACGTTATACGTTATACGTTATACGTTATACGTTATACGTCATACGTTATACGTTATACGTGATAAGTTATACGTTACATGCTATACGTTATACGTTATACGTTATACGTTGTACGTAATACGTTATACGTTATTCGTGAAACGTTATACGTTATACGTCATACGTTATACGTCATACGTTATTCGTTATACGTTATACGTTATACGTTATACGTTATACGTTATACGTTATTCTTTATACGTTATACGTTATACGTTATACGTTATACGTTATACGTTGTACGTTATACGTTGTACGTTATACGTTATACGTTATACGTTATACGTTATACGTTATACGTTATACGTTATACGTTATACGTTATACGTCATACGTTATACGTTATACGTTGTACGTTATACGTTATACGTTATACGTTATACGTTATACGTTATACGTTGTACGTTATACGTTATACGTTATACGTTATACGTTATACGTTATACGTTATACGTTATACGTTATACGTCATACGTTATACGTCATACGTTATTCGTTATACGTTATACGTTATACGTTATACGTTATACGTTATACGTTATACGTTATTCTTTATACGTTATACGTTATACGTTATACGTTATACGTCATACGTTATACGTTATACGTTATACGTTATACGTTATACGTTATACGTTATACGTTATACGTGAAACGTTATACGTTATACGTTATACGTTATTCGTTATACGTTATACGTTATACGTTATACGTTATACGTTATACGTTATACGTTATACGTTATACGTTATACGTTATACGTTATACGTTATACGTTATACGTTATACGTTATACGTTATACGTTATACGTTATACGTTATACGTTATACGTTATACGTTATACGTTATACGTTATACGTTATACGTTATACGTTATACGTTATACGTTATACGTTATACGTTATACGTTATACGTTATACGTTATACGTTATACGTTATACGTGATAAGTTATACGTTACATGCTATACGTTATACGTTATACGTTATACGTTATACGTTGTACGTTATACGTTATACGTTATACGTTATACGTTATACGTTATACGTTATACGTCATACGTTATACGTCATACGTCATTCGTTATACGTTATGCGTTATACGTTGTACGTTATACGTTATACGTTATTCTTTATACGTTATACGTTATACGTTATACGTTATACGTCATACGTTGTACGTTATACGTTATACGTTATACGTCATACGTTATACGTTATACGTTATACGTTATACGTTATACGTTATACGACATACGTTATTGTTTATACGTTATACGTTATACGTTATACGTTATACGACATACGTTATACGTTATACGTTATACGTTATACGTTATACGTTATAGGTTATACGTTATACGTTATACGTTATACGTTATACGTTATACGTTATACGTTATACGTTATACGTGATAAGTTATACGTTACATGCTATACGTTATACGTTATACGTTATACGTTATACGTTGTACGTTATACGTTATACGTTATACGTTATACGTTATACGTTATACGTTATACGTCATACGTTATACGTCATACGTCATTCGTTATACGTTATGCGTTATACGTTGTACGTTATACGTTATACGTTATTCTTTATACGTTATACGTTATACGTTATACGTTATACGTCATACGTTGTACGTTATACGTTATACGTTATACGTCATACGTTATACGTTATACGTTATACGTTATACGTGATAAGTTATACGTTACATGCTATACGTTATACGTTATACGTTATACGTTATACGTTGTACGTTATACGTTATACGTTATACGTTATACGTTATACGTTATACGTTATACGTCATACGTTATACGTTATACGTTATACGTTATACGTTATACGTTATGCGTTATACGTAATACGTTATACGTTATACGTTATACGTTATACGACATACGTTATACGTTATACGTTATACGTTATACGTTATACGTTATACGTTATACGTTATACGTTATACGTTATACGTTATACGTTATACGTTATACGTTATACGTTATACGTTATACGTAATACGTTATACGTTATACGTTATGCGTTATACGTAATACGTTATACGTTATACGTTATACGTTATACGTCATACGTTATACGTCATACGTTATACGTTATACGTTATACGTTATACGTTATACGTTATACGACATACGTTATTGTTTATACGTTATACGTTATACGTTATACGTTATACGACATACGTTATACGTTATACGTTATACGTTATACGTTATACGTTATAGGTTATACGTTATACGTCATAGATTATACGTTATACGTAATACGTTATACGTTATACGTTATACGTTATACGTTATACGTGAAACGTTATACGTTATAAGTTATACGATATACGTTATACGTTATACGTTATACGTTATACGTTATACGTTATACGTTATACGTTATACGTTATACGTTATACGTTATACGTTATACGTTATACGTTATACGTTATACGTTATACGTTATACGTCATACGTTATACGTTATACGTGATAAGTTATACGTTACATGCTATACGTTATACGTTATACGTTATACGTTGTACGTAATACGTTATACGTTATTCGTGATACGTTATACGTTATACGTCATACGTTATACGTCATACGTTATTCGTTATACGTTATACGTTATACGTTATACGTTATACGTTATACGTTATTCTTTATACGTTATACGTTATACGTTATACGTTATACGTTATACGTTGTACGTTATACGTTGTACGTTATACGTTATACGTTATACGTTATACGTTATACGTTATACGTTATACGTTATACGTTATACGTTATACGTCATACGTTATACGTTATACGTTATACGTTATACGTTATACGTTATACGTTATACGTTATACGTTATACGTTGTACGTTATACGTTATACGTTATACGTTATACGTTATACGTTATACGTTATACGTTATACGTTATACGTCATACGTTATACGTCATACGTTATTCGTTATACGTTATACGTTATACGTTATACGTTATACGTTATACGTTATACGTTATTCTTTATACGTTATACGTTATACGTTATACGTTATACGTCATACGTTATACGTTATACGTTATACGTTATACGTTATACGTTATACGTTATACGTTATACGTGAAACGTTATACGTTATACGTTATACGTTATTCGTTATACGTTATACGTTATACGTTATACGTTATACGTTATACGTTATACGTTATACGTTATACGTTATACGTTATACGTTATACGTTATACGTTATACGTTATACGTTATACGTTATACGTTATACGTTATACGTTATACGTTATACGTTATACGTTATACGTTATACGTTATACGTTATACGTTATACGTTATACGTTATACGTTATACGTTATACGTTATACGTTATACGTTATACGTTATACGTTATACGTGATAAGTTATACGTTACATGCTATACGTTATACGTTATACGTTATACGTTATACGTTGTACGTTATACGTTATACGTTATACGTTATACGTTATACGTTATACGTTATACGTCATACGTTATACGTCATACGTCATTCGTTATACGTTATGCGTTATACGTTGTACGTTATACGTTATACGTTATTCTTTATACGTTATACGTTATACGTTATACGTTATACGTCATACGTTGTACGTTATACGTTATACGTTATACGTTATACGTTATACGTTATACGTTATACGTTATACGTTATACGTTATACGTTATACGTTATACGTTATACGTTATACGTTATACGTTATTCTTTATACGTTATACGTTATACGTTATACGTTATACGACCTACGTTATTCTTTATACGTTATACGTTATACGTTATACGTTATACGACATACGTCATACGTTATACGTTATACGTTATACGTTATAGGTTATACGTTATACGTCATAGATTATACGTTATACGTTATACGTTATACGTTATACGTTATACGTTATACGTTATACGTTATACGTTATGCGTTATACGTTATACGTTATACGTTACACGTATTATGTAATGCGTCATACGTTTTACGTTATTCGTTATACGTTTTTCGTTACAAGTTATACGTTATACGTTATACGTTATACGTTATACGTTATACGTTATACGTTATACGTTATACGTTATACGTTATACGTTATACGTTATACGTTATACGTTATACGTTATACGTTATACGTTATACGTGATAAGTTATACGTTACATGCTATACGTTATACGTTATACGTTATACGTTGTACGTAATACGTTATACGTTATTCGTGATACGTTATACGTTATACGTCATACGTTATACGTCATACGTTATTCGTTATACGTTATACGTTATACGTTATACGTTATACGTTATACGTTATTCTTTATACGTTATACGTTATACGTTATACGTTATACGTAATACGTTGTACGTTATACGTTGTACGTTATACGTTATACGTTATACGTTATACGTTATACGTTATGCGTTATACGTAATACGTTATACGTTATACGTTATACGTTATACGACATACGTTATACGTTATACGTTATACGTTATACGTTATACGTTATACGTTATACGTTATACGTTATACGTTATACGTTATACGTTATACGTTATACGTAATACGTTATACGTTATACGTTATGCGTTATACGTAATACGTTATACGTTATACGTTATACGTTATACGTCATACGTTATACGTCATACGTTATACGTTATACGTTATACGTTATACGTTATACGTTATACGACATACGTTATTGTTTATACGTTATACGTTATACGTTATACGTTATACGACATACGTTATACGTTATACGTTATACGTTATACGTTATACGTTATAGGTTATACGTTATACGTCATAGATTATACGTTATACGTAATACGTTATACGTTATACGTTATACGTTATACGTTATACGTGAAACGTTATACGTTATAAGTTATACGTTATACGTTATACGTTATACGTTATACGTTATACGTTATACGTTATACGTTATACGTTATACGTTATACGTTATACGTTATACGTTATACGTTATACGTTATACGTTATACGTTATACGTTATACGTCATACGTTATACGTTATACGTGATAAGTTATACGTTACATGCTATACGTTATACGTTATACGTTATACGTTGTACGTAATACGTTATACGTTATTCGAGATACGTTATACGTTATACGTCATACGTTATACGTCATACGTTATTCGTTATACGTTATACGTTATACGTTATACGTTATACGTTATACGTTATTCTTTATACGTTATACGTTATACGTTATACGTTATACGTTATACGTTGTACGTTATACGTTGTACGTTATACGTTATACGTTATACGTTATACGTTATACGTTATACGTTATACGTTATACGTTATACGTTATACGTCATACGTTATACGTTATACGTTATACGTTATACGTTATACGTTATACGTTATACGTTATACGTTATACGTTGTACGTTATACGTTATACGTTATACGTTATACGTTATACGTTATACGTTATACGTTATACGTTATACGTCATACGTTATACGTCATACGTTATTCGTTATACGTTATACGTTATACGTTATACGTTATACGTTATACGTTATACGTTATTCTTTATACGTTATACGTTATACGTTATACGTTATACGTCATACGTTATACGTTATACGTTATACGTTATACGTTATACGTTATACGTTATACGTTATACGTGAAACGTTATACGTTATACGTTATACGTTATTCGTTATACGTTATACGTTATACGTTATACGTTATACGTTATACGTTATACGTTATACGTTATACGTTATACGTTATACGTTATACGTTATACGTTATACGTTATACGTTATACGTTATACGTTATACGTTATACGTTATACGTTATACGTTATACGTTATACGTTATACGTTATACGTTATACGTTATACGTTATACGTTATACGTGATAAGTTATACGTTACATGCTATACGTTATACGTTATACGTTATACGTTATACGTTGTACGTTATACGTTATACGTTATACGTTATACGTTATACGTTATACGTTATACGTCATACGTTATACGTCATACGTCATTCGTTATACGTTATGCGTTATACGTTATACGTTATACGTTATACGTTATTCTTTATACGTTATACGTTATACGTTATACGTTATACGTCATACGTTGTACGTTATACGTTATACGTTATACGTTATACGTTATACGTTATACGTTATACGTTATACGTTATACGTTATACGTTATACGTTATACGTTATACGTTATTCTTTATACGTTATACGTTATACGTTATACGTTATACGACCTACGTTATTCTTTATACGTTATACGTTATACGTTATACGTTATACGACATACGTCATACGTTATACGTTATACGTTATACGTTATAGGTTATACGTTATACGTCATAGATTATACGTTATACGTTATACGTTATACGTTATACGTTATACGTTATACGTTATACGTTATACGTTATGCGTTATACGTTATACGTTATACGTTACACGTATTATGTAATGCGTCATTCGTTTTACGTTATTCGTTATACGTTTTTCGTTACAAGTTATACGTTATACGTTATACGTTATACGTTATACGTTATACGTTATACGTGAAACGTTATACGTTATAAGTTATACGTTGTACGTTATACGTTATACGTTATACGTTATACGTTATACGTTATACGTTATACGTTATACGTTAGACGTTATACGTTATACGTCATACGTTATACGTTATACGTTATACGTTATACGTTATACGTTATACGTTATACGTGAAACGTTATACGTTATACGTTATACGTTATTCGTTATACGTTATACGTTATACGTTATACGTTATACGTTATACGTTATACGTTATACGTTATACGTTATACGTTATACGTTATACGTTATACGTTATACGTTATACGTTATACGTTATACGTTATCCGTTATACGTTATACGTTATACGTTATACGTTATACGTTATACGTTATACGTTATACGTTATACGTTATACGTTATACGTGATAAGTTATACGTTACATGCTATACGTTATACGTTATACGTTATACGTTATACGTTGTACGTTATACGTTATACGTTATACGTTATACGTTATACGTTATACGTTATACGTTATACGTTATACGTTATACGTCATACGTTATACGTCATACGTTATTCGTTATACGTTATGCGTTATACGTTATACGTTATACGTTATACGTTATTCTTTATACGTTATACGTTATACGTTATACGTTATACGTCATACGTTGTACGTTATACGTTATACGTTATACGTTATACGTTATACGTTATACGTTATACGTTATACGTTATACGTGATAAGTTATACGTTACATGCTATACGTTATACGTTATACGTTATACGTTATACGTTGTACGTTATACGTTATACGTTATACGTTATACGTTATACGTTATACGTTATACGTCATACGTTATACGTTATACGTTATACGTTATACGTTATACGTTATTCTTTATACGTTATACGTTATACGTTATACGACCTACGTTATTCTTTATACGTTATACGTTATACGTTATACGTTATACGACATACGTCATACGTTATACGTTATACGTTATACGTTATAGGTTATACGTTATACGTCATAGATTATACGTTATACGTTATACGTTATACGTTATACGTTATACGTTATACGTTATACGTTATACGTTATGCGTTATACGTTATACGTTATACGTCATACGTTATACGTCATACGTTATACGTTATACGTTATACGTTATACGTTATACGACATACGTTATTGTTTATACGTTATACGTTATACGTTATACGTTATACGACATACGTTATACGTTATACGTTATACGTTATACGTTATAGGTTATACGTTATACGTCATAGATTATACGTTATACGTTATACGTTATACGTTAGACGTTATACGTTATACGTCATACGTTATACGTTATACGTTATACGTTATACGTTATACGTTATACGTTATACGTCATATGTTATACGTTGTACGTTATACGTTATACGTTATACGTTATACGTTATACGTTATACGTTATACGTTATACGTGATAAGTTATACGTTACATGCTATACGTTATACGTTATACGTTATACGTTATACGTTGTACGTTATACGTTATACGTTATACGTTATACGTTATACGTTATACGTTATACGTTATACGTCATACGTTATACGTCATACGTTATTCGTTATACGTTATGCGTTATACGTTATACGTTATACGTTATACGTTATTCTTTATACGTTATACGTTATACGTTATACGTTATACGTCATACGTTGTACGTTATACGTTATACGTTATACGTTATACGTTATACGTTATACGTTATACGTTATACGTTATACGTTATTCTTTATACGTTATACGTTATACGTTATACGTTATACGACCTACGTTATTCTTTATACGTTATACGTTATACGTTATACGTTATACGACATACGTTATACGTTATACGTTACACGTTATACGTTATAGGTTATACGTTATACGTCATAGATTATACGTTATACGTTATACGTTATACGTTGTACGTTATACGTTATACGTTATACGTTATACGTTATACGTTATACGTTATACGTTATACGTTATACGTTATACGTTATACGTTATACGTTATACGTTATACGTTATTCTTTATACGTTATACGTTATACGTTATACGTTATACGACCTACGTTAATCTTTATACGTTATACGTTATACGTTATACGTTATACGACCTACGTTATTCTTTATACGTTATACGTTATACGTTATACGTTATACGTTATACGTTATTCTTTATACGTTATACGTTATACGTTATACGTTATACGTTATACGTTATTCTTTATACGTTATACGTTATACGTTATACGTTATACGTCATACGTTATACGTTATACGTTATACGTTATACGTTATACGTTATACGTTATACGTTATACGTGAAACGTTATAGGTTATACGTTATACGTTATTCGTTATACGTTATACGTTATACGTTATGCGTTATACGTAATACGTTATACGTTATACGTTATACGTTATAAGTCATACGTTATACGTCATACGTTATACGTTATACGTTATACGTTATACGTTATACGTTATATGTTATACGTTATTCTTTATACGTTATACGTTATACGTTATACGTTATACGACATACGTTATTCTTTATACGTTATACGTTATACGTTATACGTTATACGACATACGTTATACGTTATACGTTATACGTTATACGTTATACGTTATACGTTATACGTTATACGTTATACGTTATACGTTATACGTTATACTTAATACGTTATACGTTATACGTTATGCGTTATACGTAATACGTTATACGTTATACGTTATACGTTATACGTCATACGTTATACGTCATACGTTATACGTTATACGTTATACGTTATACGTTATACGTTATACGTTATACGTTATATGTTATACGTTATTCTTTATACGTTATACGTTATACGTTATACGTTATACGACATACGTTATTCTTTATACGTTATACGTTATACGTTATACGTTATACAACATACGTTATACGTTATACGTTATACGTTATACGTTATAGGTTATACGTTATACGTCATAGATTATACGTTATACGTTATACGTTATACGTTATACGTTATACGTTATACGTTATACGTTATACGTTATACGTGAAACGTTATACGTTATAAGTTATACGTTATACGTTATACGTTATACGTTATACGTTATACGTTATACGTTATACGTTATACGTTATACGTTATACGTTATACGTTATACGTTATACGTTATACGTTATACGACATACGTTATACGTTATACGTTATACGTTATACGTTATACGTTATACGTTGTACGTTATACGTTATACGTTATACGTTATACGTTATACGTTATACGTTATACGTAATACGTTATACGTTATACGTTATGCGTTATACGTAATACGTTATACGTTATACGTTATACGTTATACGTCATACGTTATACGTCATACGTTATACGTTATACGTTATACGTTATACGTTATACGACATACGTTATTGTTTATACGTTATACGTTATACGTTATACGTTATACGACATACGTTATACGTTATACGTTATACGTTATACGTTATAGGTTATACGTTATACGTCATAGATTATACGTTATACGTTATACGTTATACGTTATACGTTATACGTTATACGTTATACGTTGTACGTTATACGTGAAACGTTATACGTTATAAGTTATACGTTATACGTTATACGTTATACGTTATACGTTATACGTTATACGTTATACGTTATACGTTATACGTTATACGTTATACGTTATACGTTATACGTTATACGTTATACGTTATACGTTATACGTTATACGTCATACGTTATACGTTATACGTGATAAGTTATACGTTACATGCTATACGTTATACGTTATACGTTATACGTTGTACGTAATACGTTATACGTTATTCGTGATACGTTATACGTTATACGTCATACGTTATACGTCATACGTTATTCGTTATACGTTATACGTTATACGTTATACGTTATACGTTATACGTTATTCTTTATACGTTATACGTTATACGTTATACGTTATACGTTATACGTTGTACGTTATACGTTGTACGTTATACGTTATACGTTATACGTTATACGTTATACGTTATACGTTATACGTTATACGTTATACGTTATACGTCATACGTTATACGTTATACGTTATACGTCATAGATTATACGTTATACGTTATACGTTATACGTTATACGTTATACGTTATACGTTATACGTTATACGTTATACGTGAAACGTTATACGTTATAAGTTATACGTCATACGTTATTCGTTATACGTTATGCGTTATACGTTATACGTTATACGTTATACGTTATTCTTTATACTTTATACGTTATACGTTATACGTTATACGACATACGTCATACGTTATACGTTATACGTTATACGTTATAGGTTATACGTTATACGTCATAGATTATACGTTATACGTTATACGTTATACGTTATACGTTATACGTTATACGTTATACGTTATACGTTATGCGTTATACGTTATACGTTATACGTTACACGTATTATGTAATGCGTCATACGTTTTACGTTATTCGTTATACGTTTTTCGTTACAAGTTATACGTTATACGTTATACGTTATACGTTATACGTTATACGTGAAACGTTATACGTTATAAGTTATACGTTGTACGTTATACGTTATACGTTATACGTTATACGTTATACGTTATACGTTATACGTTATACGTTAGACGTTATACGTTATACGTCATACGTTACACGTTATACGTTATACGTTATACGTTATACGTTATACGTTATACGTTATACGTTATACGTTATACGTTATACGTTATACGTTATACGTTATACGTTATACGTTATACGTTATACGTTATACGTTATACGTGATAAGTTATACGTTACATGCTATACGTTATACGTTATACGTTATACGTTATACGTTGTACGTTATACGTTATACGTTATACGTTATACGTTATACGTTATACGTTATACGTCATACGTTATACGTCAAGCGTTATTCGTTATACGTTATGCGTTATACGTTATACGTTATACGTTATACGTTATACGTTATTCTTTATACGTTATACGTTATACGTTATACGTTATACGTCATACGTTGTACGTTATACGTTATACGTTATACGTTATACGTTATACGGTATACGTTATACGTTATACGTTATACGTTATTCTTTATACGTTATACGTTATACGTTATACGTTATACGACCTACGTTATTCTTTATACGTTATACGTTATACGTTATACGTTATACGACATACGTTATACGTTATACGTTACACGTTATACGTTATAGGTTATACGTTATACGTCATAGATTATACGTTATACGTTATACGTTATACGTTGTACGTTATACGTTATACGTTATACGTTATACGTTATACGTTATACGTTATACGTTATACGTTATACGTTATACGTTATACGTTATACGTTATACGTTATTCTTTATACGTTATACGTTATACGTTATACGTTATACGACCTACGTTATTCTTTATACGTTATACGTTATACTTTATACGTTATACGACCTACGTTATTCTTTATACGTTATACGTTATACGTTATACGTTATACGTTATACGTTATGCGTTATACGTAATACGTTATACGTTATACGTTATACGTTATACGTCATACGTTATACGTCATACGTTATACGTTATACGTTATACGTTATACGTTATACGTTATACGTTATACGTTATATGTTATACGTTATTCTTTATACGTTATACGTTATACGTTATACGTTATACGACATACGTTATTCTTTATACGTTATACGTTGTACGTTATACGTTATACGACATACGTTATACGTTATACGTTATACGTTATACGTTATAGGTTATACGTTATACGTCATAGATTATACGTTATACGTTATACGTTATACGTTATACGTTATACGTTATACGTTATACGTTATACGTTATACGTTATACGTTATACGTTATACGTTATACGTTATACGTTATACGTTATACGTTATACGACATACGTTATACGTTATACGTTATACGTTATACGTTATACGTTATACGTTATACGTTATACGTTATACGTTATACGTTATACGTTATACGTTATACGTAATACGTTATACGTTATACGTTATGCGTTATACGTAATACGTTATACGTTATACGTTATACGTTATACGTTATACGTCATACGTTATACGTCATACGTTATACGTTATACGTTATACGTTATACGTTATACGACATACGTTATTGTTTATACGTTATACGTTATACGTTATACGTTATACGTTACACGTATTATGTAATGCGTCATACGTTTTACGTTATTCGTTATACGTTTTTCGTTACAAGTTATACGTTATACGTTATACGTTATACGTTATACGTGAAACGTTATACGTTATAAGTTATACGTTGTACGTTATACGTTATACGTTATACGTTATACGTTATACGTTATACGTTATACGTTATACGTTATACGTTATACGTTATACGTTATACGTTATACGTTATACGTTATACGTTATACGTCATACGTTATACGTCATACGTTATTCGTTATACGTTATGCGTTATACGTTATACGTTATACGTTATACGTTATTCTTTATACGTTATACGTTATACGTTATACGTTATACGTCATACGTTGTACGTTATACGTTATACGTTATACGTTATACGTTATACGTTATACGTTATACGTTATACGTTATACGTTATTCTTTATACGTTATACGTTATACGTTATACGTTATACGACCTACGTTATTCTTTATACGTTATACGTTATACGTTATACGTTATACGACATACGTTATACGTTATACGTTATACGTTATACGTTATAGGTTATACGTTATACGTCATAGATTATACGTTATACGTTATACGTTATACGTTATACGTTATACGTTATACGTTATACGTTATACGTTATACGTTATGCGTTATACGTTATACGTTATACGTTACACGTATTATGTAATGCGTCATACGTTTTACGTTATTCGTTATACGTTTTTCGTTACAAGTTATACGTTATACGTTATACGTTATACGTTATACGTGAAACGTTATACGTTATAAGTTATACGTTGTACGTTATACGTTATACGTTATACGTTATACGTTATACGTTATACGTTATACGTTATACGTTATACGTTATACGTTATACGTTATACGTTATACGTTATACGTTATACGTTATACGTTATACGTTATACGTTATACGTTATACGTTATACGTTATACGTTATACGTTATACGTTATACGTTATACGTTATACGTTATACGTTATACTTTATTCGTTATACGTTATACGTTAGACGTTATACGTTATACGTTATACGTTATACGTTATACGTTATACGTTATACGTTATACGTTATGCGTTATACGTTATACGTTATACGTTATACGTTATACGTTATACGTAATACGTTATACGTTATACGTTATGCGTTATACGTAATACGTTATACGTAATACGTTATACGTTATACGTTATACGTTATACGTCATACGTTATACGTCATACGTTATACGTTATACGTTATACGTTATACGTTATACGTTATACGTTATACGTTATACGTTATACGTTATACGTGATAAGTTATACGTTACATGCTATACGTTATACGTTATACGTTATACGTTATACGTTGTACGTTATACGTTATACGTTATACGTTATACGTTATACGTTATACGTTATACGTCATACCTTATACGTCATACGTTATTCGTTATACGTTATGCGTTATACGTTATACGTTATACGTTATACGTTATTCTTTATACGTTATACGTTATACGTTATACGTTATACGTCATACGTTATACGTCATACGTTGTACGTTATACGTTATACGTTATACGTTATACGTTATACGTTATACGTTATACGTTATACGTTATACGTTATACGTTATTCTTTATACGTTATACGTTATACGTTATACGTTATACGACCTACGTTATTCTTTATACGTTATACGTTATACGTTATACGTTATACGACATACGTTATACGTTATACGTTATACGTTATACGTTATAGGTTATACGTTATACGTCATAGATTATACGTTATACGTTATACGTTATACGTTATACGTTATGCGTTATACGTTATACGTTATACGTTATACGTTATACGTTATACGTAATACGTTATACGTTATACGTTATGCGTTATACGTAATACGTTATACGTTATACGTTATACGTTATACGTTATACGTCATACGTTATACGTCATACGTTATACGTTATACGTTATACGTTATACGTTATACGTTATACGTTATACGTTATACGTTATACGTGATAAGTTATACGTTACATGCTATACGTTATACGTTATACGTTATACGTTATACGTTGTACGTTATACGTTATACGTTATACGTTATACGTTATACGTTATACGTTATACGTTATACGTCATACCTTATACGTCATACGTTATTCGTTATACGTTATGCGTTATACGTTATACGTTATACGTTATTCTTTATACGTTATACGTTATACGTTATACGTTATACTTCATACGTTATACGTCATACGTTGTACGTTATACGTTATACGTTATACGTTATACGTTATACGTTATACGTTATACGTTATACGTTATACGTTATACGTTATTCTTTATACGTTATACGTTATACGTTATACGTTATACGTTATACGTTATACGTTATACGTTATACGTTATACGTTATACGTCATACGTTATACGTCATACGTTATACGTTATACGTTATACGTTATACGTTATACGTTATACGTTATACGTTATACGTTATACGTGATAAGTTATACGTTACATGCTATACGTTATACGTTATACGTTATACGTTATACGTTGTACGTTATACGTTATACGTTATACGTTATACGTTATACGTTATACGTTATACGTTATACGTTATACGTCATACCTTATACGTCATACGTTATTCGTTATACGTTATGCGTTATACGTTATACGTTATACGTTATTCTTTATACGTTATACGTTATACGTTATACGTTATACTTCATACGTTATACGTCATACGTTGTACGTTATACGTTATACGTTATACGTTATACGTTATACGTTATACGTTATACGTTATACGTTATACGTTATACGTTATTCTTTATACGTTATACGTTATACGTTATACGTTATACGACCTACGTTATTCTTTATACGTTATACGTTATACGTTATACGTTATACGACATACGTTATACGTTATACGTTATACGTTATACGTTATACGTTATACGTTATACGTTATACGTTATACGTTATACGTTATACGTTATACGTTATACGTTATACGTTATACGTTATACGTTATACGTTATACGTTATACGTTATACGTTATACGTTATACGTTATACGTTATACGTTATACGTTATACGTTATACGTTATACGTTATACGTTATACGTTATACGTTATACGTTATACGTTATACGTTATACGTTATACGTTATACGTTATACGTTGTACGTTATACGTTATACGTTATACGTTATACGTTATACGTTATACGTTATACGTTGTACGATATACGTTATACGTTATACGTTATACGTTATGCGTTATACGTTATACGTTATACATTATACGTTATACGTTATACGTTATACGTTGTACGTTATACGTTATACGTTATACGTTATACGTTATACGTTATACGTTATACGTTATACGTTATACGTAATTCGTAATACGTTATACCTGACACGTTATACGTTCTACGTTATACGTTATACGTTATACGTTATTCGTTATACGTTATGCGTTATACGTTATACGTTATACGTTATACGTTATTCTTTATACGTTATACGTTATACGTTATACGTTATACGTCATACGTTGTACGTTATACGTTATACGTTATACGTTATACGTTATACGTTATACGTTATACTTTATACGTTATACGTTATACGTTAGACGTTATACGTTATACGTTATACGTTATACGTTATACGTTATACGTTATACGTTATACGTTATGCGTTATACGTTATACGTTATACGTTATACGTTATACGTTATACGTAATACGTTATACGTTATACGTTATGCGTTATACGTCATACGTTATACGTCATACGTTATACGTTATACGTTATACGTTATACGTTATACGTTATACGTTATACGTTATACGTTATATGTTATACGTTATTCTTTATACGTTATACGTTATATGTTATACGTTGTACGACATACGTTATTCTTTATACGTTATACGTTATACGTTATACGTTATACGACATACGTTATACGTTATACGTTATACGTTATACGTTATACGTTATACGTCATAGATTATACGTTATACGTTATACGTTATACGTTATACGTTATACGTTATACGTTATACGTTATACGTTATACGTTATACGTTATACGTTATACGTTATACGTTATACGTTATACGTTATACGTTATACGTTATACGTTATACGTTATACGTTATACGTTATACGTTATACGTTATACGTTATACGTTATACGTTATACGTTATACGTTATACGTTACACGTATTATGTAATGCGTCATACGTTTTACGTTATTCGTTATACGTTTTTCGTTACAAGTTATACGTTATACGTTATACGTTATACGTTATACGTGAAACGTTATACGTTATAAGTTATACGTTATACGTTATACGTTATACGTTATACGTTATACGTTATACGTTATACGTTATACGTTATACGTTATACCTTATACGTATAACGTATATAGAAGACAACATATTTTTCGCAATTCTGCTGGTCCAATCGCTTAACCAGAATGGCCTAGAGAAAGAATACGCATTCCGTTGTAATCGGGCGAGTATCTACTTTCAGATGCAAGAGGAATTTTTGGGTTTGGTCACTCCGTTCGCGAGATATGGGAGTTTGAAGCTAAGAAATGGTTCAGATGGCAACAAATTTTTCGCAATTCTGCTGCTTCAAACGCTTAACCAGAGTGGCCTAGGGAAAAAATACACATACCTTTGTAATCGGGCTAGTTTCTACTTTCAGAAGCAACAAGAATTTTTGGGTTTGGTCAATTCGTTCGCGGGATACGGGAGGTTGAAGCTAAGAAATGGTTGAGAAGACAACAAATTTTTCCCACTTCTGCTGCTCCAAACGCTTAACCAGAATGGCGTAGGGAAAAAATACCCATTCCGTTGTAATCGGGCGAGTTTCTACTTTCAGATTGAAGAGGAATTTTTGGGTTTGGTCAATTCGTTCGCGAGAGACGGGAGCTTGAATCTAAGAAATGGTGGAGAAGACAACAACTTTTGCGCAATTCTGCTGCGCCAAACGCTCATCCAGAATGGCCTAGGGAAGAAATACACACACCGCTGTAATCGGGCGAGTTTCTACTTTAAGACGCAGCAGGAATTTTTGGGTTTTGTCAATCAGTTCGCGAGATATGGGAGTTTGAAGCTAAGAAATGGTTGAGAAGGCAACAAATTTTTCGCAATTCTGCTGCTTCAAACGCTTAACCAGAGTGGCCTTGGGAAAAAATACACATACCTTTGTAATCGGGCTAGTTTCTACTTTCAGACGCAACAAGAATTTTTGTGTTTGGTCAATTCGTTCGCGAGATACGGGAGCTTGAAGCTAAGAAATGGTTGAGAAGACAACAACTTTTGCGCAATTCTTCTGCTCCAAACGCTTCACCAGAATGTCCTAGGGAAAAAATACAAATACCGCTGTGATCGGGCGAGTTTCTACTTTCAGACGCAACAGGAATTTTTGGGTTCGGTCAATCCGTTCGCGAGATATGGGAGTTTGAAGCTAAGAAATGGTTGAGAAGGCAACAAATTATTCGCAATTCTGCTGCTCTAATCGCTTAACCAGAGTGGCCTAGAAAAAAAATACACATACCGTTGTAATCGGGCGAGTATCTACTTTCAGATACAAGAGGAATTTTTGGGCTTGGTCAATCCGTTCGCGAGATATGGGAGTTTCAAGCTAAGAAATGGTTGAGAAGGCAACAAATTTTTCGCAATTCTGCTGCTCCGAACGCTTAACCAGAATGTCCTAGGGAAAAAATACAAATGCCGTTCTGATCGGGCGAGTTTCTACTTTCAGACGCAACAGGAATTTTTGGGTTTGGTCGATCGGTTCGCGAGATATGGGAGTTTGAAGCTAAGAAATGGTACAGAAGGCAACAAATTTTTCGCTCTTCTGCTGCTCCAAATGCTTAACCAGAATGGCCTAGGGAAGAAATACATATACCGTTGTAATAAGGCGAGTTTCTACTTTCAGAAGCAGCAAGAATTTTTGGGTTTGGTCATGCCGTTCGCGAGATATGGGAGTTTGAAGCTAAGAAATGGTTGAGAAGGCGACATATTTTTCGCACTTCTGCTGCTCCAAACGCTTAAACAGAATGTCCTAGGTAAAAAATACAAATACCTTTATGATCGGTCGAGTTTCTACTTCCAGACGCAACAGGAATTTTTGGGTTTGGTCAAGCCGTTCGCGATATATGGGAGCTTGAAGCTAAGAAATGGTTGAGAAGGAGACAAATTCTTCGCAATTCTGCTGCTCCAAATGCTTAACCAGAATGGCCTAGGGAAAAAATACATATACCGTTGTAATCAGGCGAGTTTCTACTTTAAGACGCAGCTGGAACTTTTGGGTTTGGTCAAACCGTTCGCGAGATATGGGAGTTTGAAGCTAAGAAATGGTTGAGAAGGAGACAAATTTTTCGCACTTCTTCTGCTCAAAACGCTTAAATAGAATGGTCTAGGGAAAAAATACACATACATTTGTAATCGGGCGAGTTTCTACTTTCACTCGCAACAGGAATTTTTGGGTTTGGTCAACCCGTTCACGAGATATGGGAGTTTGAATCTTAGATATGGTTGAGAAGGCAACAAATTTTTCGCAATTCTGCTGCTCCAAACGCTTAACCAGAATGTCCTAGGGAAAAAATACAAATACCGTTCTGATCGGGCGAGTTTCTACTTTCAGACGCAACAGGAATTTTTGGGTTTGGTCAATCCGTTCGCGAGATATGGGAGTTTGAATCCAAGAAGTGGTTGAGAAGACAACAAATTTTGCGCACTTCTGCTGCTCCAAACGCTCAACCAAAATGGCCTAGGGAAGAAATACACACACCGCTGTAATCGGGCGAGTTTCTACTTTAAGACGCAGCAGGAAGTTTTGCGTTCGGACAAACCGTTCTCGAGATATGGGAGTTTGAATCTAAGAAATGGTTGAGAAGACAACAAATTTTTCGCAATTCTGCTGCTCCAAACGCTTTACCAGAATGGCCTAGAGAAAAAATAAACATACCTTTGTAATCGGGCGAGTTTCTACTTTCAGACGCAACAAGAATTTTTGGGTTTGGTCAATTCGTTCGCGAGATACGGGAGGTTGAAGCTAAGAAATGGTTGAGAAGGCAACAAATTTTTCGCACGTCTGCTGCTCCAAATGCTTAACCAGAATGGCCCAGGGAAAAAATACACACACCGCTGTAATCGGGCGAGTTTCTACTTTCAGACGGAGCAGGAATTTTTGCGTTTGGGCAAACCGATAGCGAGATATGGGAGTTTGAAGCTAAGAAATGGTTGAGAAGACAACAAATTTTTCCCACTTCTGCTGCTCCAAAAGCTTAACCAGAATGGCCTAGGGAAAAAATACCCATACCGTTGTAATCGGGCGAGGTTCTATCTTCAGATGCAGTAGGAATTTTTGGGTTTTGTCAATCCGTTCGCGAGATACAGGAGCTTGAGGATAAGAAATGGTTGAGAAGACAACAACTTTTGCGCACTTCTGCTGCTCCAAACGCTTAACCAGAATGTCCTAGGGAAAAAATACAAATACCGTTGTAATTGGTCGAGATTCTACTTTCAGATGCAGTAGGAATTTTTGGGTTTGGTCAATCCGTTCGCGAGATACGGGATGTTGAAGCTAAGAAATTGTTAAGAAGACAACAATTTTTGCGCAATTCTGCTGCTCCAAACAATTAACCAGAATGTGCTAGGGAAAAAATACACATACCTTTGTAATCGGGCGAGTTTCTACATTCAGATGCAGTAGGAATTTTTGGGTTTGGTCAATCTGTTCGCGAGATATGGGAGTTTGAAGCTAAGAAATGGTACAGAAGGCAACACATTTTTTCATTTCTGCTGCTCCAAATGCTTAACCAGTATGGCCTAGGGAAAAAATACATATACTGTTGTAATCAGGCGAGTTTCTAATTTCAGATGCGAGAGGAATTTTTGGGTTCGGTCAATCCGTTCGCGAGATACGGGAGGTTGAAGCTAAGAAATGGTTAAGAAGGCAACAATTTTTGCGCAATTCTGCTGCTCCAAACGCTTAACCAGAATGTGCTAGGGAAAAAATACACATACCTTTGTAATCGGGCGGGTTTCTACATTCAGATTAAAGAGGAGTTTTTGGGTTTGGGCAATCGGTTCGCGAGATATGGGAGTTTGAAGTTAAGAAATGGTACAGAAGGCAACAAATTTTTCGCAATTCTGCTGCTCCAAACAATTAACCAGAATGTCCTAGCGGAAAATTACACATACCTTTGTAATCGGGCGAGTTTCTACTTTCAGACGCAACAAGAATTTTTGGGTTTTGGTCAATCCGTTCGCGAGATATGGGAGTTTGAAGCTAAGAAATGGTTGAGAAGGCAACAATTTTTGCGCAATTCTGCTGCTCCAAACGCTTAACTAGAATGGCCTAGAAAAAAATGCACATACCGTTGTAATCGGGCAAGTATCTACTTTCGGATGCAAGAGGAGTTTTTGGGTTTGGGCAATCGGTTCGCGAGATATGGGAGTTTGAAGTTAAGAAATGGTACAGAAGGCAACAAATTTTTCGCAATTCTGCTGCTCCAAACAATTAACCAGAATGTCCTAGCGGAAAAATACACATACCTTTGTAATCGGGCGAGTTTCTACTTTCAGACGCAACAAGAATTTTTGGGTTTTGGTCAATCCGTTCGCGAGATATGGGAGTTTGAAGCTAAGAAATGGTTGGGAAGGCAACCAATTTTTCGCACATCTGCTGCTCCAAACGCTTAACCAGAGTGGCCTAGGGATAAAATACACATACCTTTGTAATCGGGCGAGTTTCTACTTTCAGATGCAGTAGGAATTTTTGGGTTTGGTCAATCCGTTCGCGAGATATGGGAGTTTGTAGCTAAGAAATGGTTGAGAAGGGAACAAATTTTTCGCACTTCTGCTGCTCCAAGCGCTTAACCAGAATGGCCTAGGGGAAAAATACAAATACCGTTGTAATCGGGCGAGTTTCTACTTTCAGACACACCAGGAATTTTTGGATTTGGTCAATCCGTTCGCGAGGTATGGGAGTTTGAGGTTAAGAAATGGTTGAGAAGGAAACAAATTTTGCGCAATTCTGCTGCTCCAAACGCTTAACCAGAATGGCCTATGGAAAAAATACACATACCGTTGTAATCGGGGGAGTTTCTTCTTTCAGACGCAGCTGGAATTTTTAGGTTTGGTCAAACTGTTCGCGAGATATGGGAGTTCGAATCTAAGAAATGGTTGAGAGGGGAACAAATTTTTCGCACTTCTGCTGCTCCAAACGCTCAACCGGAATGGCCTAGGGGAAAAATACACATACCTTTGTAATCGGGCGAGTTTCTACTCTCACATTCAAGAGGAATTTTTGGGTTTGTTCAATCGGTTCGCGAGATATGGGAGTTTGAAGCTAAGAAATGGTACAGAAGGCAACACATTTTTCGCAATTCTGCTGCTCCAAACGCTTAACCAGAATGTGCTAGGGAAAAAATACGCATACCTTTGTAATCGGGCGAGTTTCTACATTCAGATTCAAGAGGAATTTTTGGGTTTGGTCAATCTGTTCGCGAGATATGGGAGTTTGAAGCTAAGAAATGGTACAGAAGGCAACAAATTTTTCGCAATTCTGCTGCTCCAAACGCTTAACCAGAAAGGCCTAGGGAAAAAATACAAATACCTCTGTGATCGGGCTAGTATCTACTTTCAGATACAACAGGAATTTTTGGGTTCGGTCAATCCGTTCGCGAGATATGGGAGTTTGAAGCTAAGAAATGGTTGAGAAGGCAACAATTTTTTCGCAATTCTGCTGCTCCAAACGCTTAACCAGAATGTCCTAGGGGAAAAATACAAATACCGTTGTAATCGGGCGAGTTTCTACTTTCAGATTCAAGAGGAGTTTTTGGGTTTGGGCAATCGGTTCGCGAGATATGGGAGTTTGAAGTTAAGAAATGGTACAGAAGGCAACAAATTTTTCGCACTTCTGCTGCTCCAAACAATTAACCAGAATGTCCTAGCGCAAAAATACACATACCTTTGTAATCGGGCGAGTTTCTACTTTCAGACGCAACAAGAATTTTTGGGTTTTGGTCAATTCGTTCGCGAGATACGGGAGGTTGAAGCTAAGAAATGGTTAAGAAGACAACAATTTTTGCGCAATTCTGCTGCTCCAAACGCTTAACCAGAATGTCCTAGGGAAAAAATACAAATACCTCTGTGATCGGGCTAGTATCTACTTTCAGATACAACAGGAATTTTTGGGTTCGGTCAATCCGTTCGCGAGATATGGGAGTTTGAAGCTAAGAAATGGTTGAGAAGGCAACAATTTTTTCGCAATTCTGCTGCTCCAAACGCTTAACCAGAATGGCCTAGGGAAAAAATACACATACTGTTGTAATCGGGCGTGTTTCTTCTTTCAGACGCAGCAGGAATTTTTAGGTTTGGTCAAACCGTTCGCGAGATATGGGAGTTTGAATCTAAGAAATGGTTGAGAAGGGAACAAATTTTTCGCACTTCTGCTGCTCCAAACGCTTAACCAGAGTGGCCTAGGGAAAAAATACACATACCTTTGTAATCGGGCGAGTTTCTACTTTCAGATGCAGTAGGAATTTTTGGGTTTGGTCAATCCGTTCGCGAGATATGGGAGTTTGTAGCTAAGAAATGGTTGAGAAGGGAACAAATTTTTCGCACTTCTGCTGCTCCAAACGCTTAACCAGAATGGCCTAGGGGAAAAATACAAATACCGTTGTAATCGGGCGAGTTTCTACTTTCAGACGCAACAGGAACTTTTGGGTTCGGTCAATCCGTTCGCGAGATACGGGAGTTTGTGGCTAAGAAATGGTTGAGAAGACAACAACTTTTGCGCACTTCTGCTGCTCCAAACGCTTAACCAGAATGTGCTAGGGAAAAAATACGCATACCTTTGTAATCGGGCGAGTTTCTACATTCAGGTTCAAGAGGAATTTTTGGGTTTGGTAAATCGGTTCGCTAGATATGGGAGTTTGAAACTAAGAAATGGTTCAGAAGGCAACAAATTTTTCGCAATTCTGCTGCTCCAAACGCTTAACCAGAAAGGCCTAGGGAAAAAATAGACATACCGCTGTAATCGGGCGAGTTTCTATCTTCAGATGCAGTAGGAATTTAGGGTTTGGTCAACCCGTTCGCGAGATATGGGAGTTTGAAGCTAAGAAATGGTTGGGAAGGCAACAAATTTTTCGCACTTTTGCTGCTCCAAATGCTTGACCAGATGGCCTAGGGAATAATACACATACCGCTGTAATCTGGCGAGTTTCTACTTTCAGATACAGTAGGAATTTTTGGGTTTGGTCAATCCGTTCTCGAGATATAGGAGTTTGAACCTAAGAAATGGTGGAGAAGGGAATAAATTTTTCGCACTTTTGCTGCTCCAAACGCTTAACCAGAATGGCCTAGGGGAAAAATACAAATACCTCTGTGATCGGGCTAGTATCTACTTTCAGAAACAACAGGAATTTTTGGGTTCGTTCAATCCGTTCGCGAGATCTGGGAGTTTGAAGCTAAGAAATGGTACAGAAGGCAACACATTTTTTGCAATTCTGCTGCTCCAAATGCTTAACCAGTATGGCCTAGGGAAAAAATACATATACTGTTGTAATCAGGCGAGTTTCTAATTTCAGATGCGAGAGGAATTTTTGGGTTCGGTCAATCCGTTCGCGAGATACGGGATGTTGAAGCTAAGAAATTGTTAAGAAGACAACAATTTTTGCGCAATTCTGCTGCTCCAAACAATTAACCAGAATGTGCTAGGGAAAAAATACACATACCTTTGTAATCGGGCGAGTTTCTACATTCAGATGCAGTAGGAATTTTTGGGTTTGGTCAATCTGTTCGCGAGATATGGGAGTTTGAAGCTAAGAAATGGTACAGAAGGCAACACATTTTTTGCATTTCTGCTGCTCCAAATGCTTAACCAGTATGGCCTAGGGAAAAAATACATATACTGTTGTAATCAGGCGAGTTTCTAATTTCAGATGCGAGAGGAATTTTTGGGTTCGGTCAATCCGTTCGCGAGATACGGGAGGTTGAAGCTAAGAAATGGTTAAGAAGGCAACAATTTTTGCGCAATTCTGCTGCTCCAAACGCTTAACCAGAATGTGCTAGGGAAAAAATACAAATACCGTTGTAATCGGGCGAGTTTCTACTTTCAGACACACCAGGAATTTTTGGATTTGGTCAATCCGTTCGCGAGGTATGGGAGTTTGAGGTTAAGAAATGGTTGAGAAGGAAACAAATTTTGCGCAATTCTGCTGCTCCAAACGCTTAACCAGAATGGCCTATGGAAAAAATACACATACCGTTGTAATCGGGGGAGTTTCTTCTTTCAGACGCAGCTGGAATTTTTAGGTTTGGTCAAACTGTTCGCGAGATATGGGAGTTCGAATCTAAGAAATGGTTGAGAGGGGAACAAATTTTTCGCACTTCTGCTGCTCCAAACGCTCAACCGGAATGGCCTAGGGGAAAAATACACATACCTTTGTAATCGGGCGAGTTTCTACTCTCACATTCAAGAGGAATTTTTGGGTTTGTTCAATCGGTTCGCGAGATATGGGAGTTTGAAGCTAAGAAATGGTACAGAAGGCAACACATTTTTCGCAATTCTGCTGCTCCAAACGCTTAACCAGAATGTGCTAGGGAAAAAATACGCATACCTTTGTAATCGGGCGAGTTTCTACATTCAGATTCAAGAGGAATTTTTGGGTTTGGTCAATCTGTTCGCGAGATATGGGAGTTTGAAGCTAAGAAATGGTACAGAAGGCAACAAATTTTTCGCAATTCTGCTGCTCCAAACGCTTAACCAGAAAGGCCTAGGGAAAAAATACAAATACCTCTGTGATCGGGCTAGTATCTACTTTCAGATACAACAGGAATTTTTGGGTTCGGTCAATCCGTTCGCGAGATATGGGAGTTTGAAGCTAAGAAATGGTTGAGAAGGCAACAATTTTTTCGCAATTCTGCTGCTCCAAACGCTTAACCAGAATGGCCTAGGGGAAAAATACAAATACCGTTGTAATCGGGCGAGTTTCTACTTTCAGATTCAAGAGGAGTTTTTGGGTTTGGGCAATCGGTTCGCGAGATATGGGAGTTTGAAGTTAAGAAATGGTACAGAAGGCAACAAATTTTTCGCACTTCTGCTGCTCCAAACAATTAACCAGAATGTCCTAGCGCAAAAATACACATACCTTTGTAATCGGGCGAGTTTCTACTTTCAGACGCAACAAGAATTTTTGGGTTTTGGTCAATTCGTTCGCGAGATACGGGAGGTTGAAGCTAAGAAATGGTTAAGAAGACAACAATTTTTGCGCAATTCTGCTGCTCCAAACGCTTAACCAGAATGTCCTAGGGAAAAAATACAAATACCTCTGTGATCGGGCTAGTATCTACTTTCAGATACAACAGGAATTTTTGGGTTCGGTCAATCCGTTCGCGAGATATGGGAGTTTGAAGCTAAGAAATGGTTGAGAAGGCAACAATTTTTTCGCAATTCTGCTGCTCCAAACGCTTAACCAGAATGGCCTAGGGAAAAAATACACATACTGTTGTAATCGGGCGTGTTTCTTCTTTCAGACGCAGCAGGAATTTTTAGGTTTGGTCAAACCGTTCGCGAGATATGGGAGTTTGAATCTAAGAAATGGTTGAGAAGGGAACAAATTTTTCGCACTTCTGCTGCTCCAAACGCTTAACCAGAGTGGCCTAGGGAAAAAATACACATACCTTTGTAATCGGGCGAGTTTCTACTTTCAGATGCAGTAGGAATTTTTGGGTTTGGTCAATCCGTTCGCGAGATATGGGAGTTTGTAGCTAAGAAATGGTTGAGAAGGGAACAAATTTTTCGCACTTCTGCTGCTCCAAACGCTTAACCAGAATGGCCTAGGGGAAAAATACAAATACCGTTGTAATCGGTCGAGTTTCTACTTTCAGACGCAACAGGCACTTTTGGGTTCGGTCAATCCGTTCGCGAGATACGGGAGTTTGTGGCTAAGAAATGGTTGAGAAGACAACAACTTTTGCGCACTTCTGCTGCTCCAAACGCTTAACCAGAATGTGCTAGGGAAAAAATACGCATACCTTTGTAATCGGGCGAGTTTCTACATTCAGGTTCAAGAGGAATTTTTGGGTTTGGTAAATCGGTTCGCTAGATATGGGAGTTTGAAACTAAGAAATGGTTCAGAAGGCAACAAATTTTTCGCAATTCTGCTGCTCCAAACGCTTAACCAGAAAGGCCTAGGGAAAAAATAGACATACCGCTGTAATCGGGCGAGTTTCTATCTTCAGATGCA
Source organism: Ptiloglossa arizonensis (assembly GCF_051014685.1). NCBI lineage: Eukaryota > Metazoa > Arthropoda > Insecta > Hymenoptera > Colletidae > Ptiloglossa > Ptiloglossa arizonensis. The sequence goes on from NW_027478717.1 coordinate 241,449, forward strand.
GTAGGAATTTAGGGTTTGGTCAACCCGTTCGCGAGATATGGGAGTTTGAAGCTAAGAAATGGTTGGGAAGGCAACAAATTTTTCGCACTTTTGCTGCTCCAAATGCTTGACCAGATGGCCTAGGGAATAATACACATACCGCTGTAATCTGGCGAGTTTCTACTTTCAGATACAGTAGGAATTTTTGGGTTTGGTCAATCCGTTCTCGAGATATAGGAGTTTGAACCTAAGAAATGGTGGAGAAGGGAATAAATTTTTCGCACTTTTGCTGCTCCAAACGCTTAACCAGAATGGCCTAGGGGAAAAATACAAATACCTCTGTGATCGGGCTAGTATCTACTTTCAGATACAACAGGAATTTTTGGGTTCGGTCAATCCGTTCGCGAGATATGGGAGTTTGAAGCTAAGAAATGGTTGAGAAGGCAACAATTTTTTCGCAATTCTGCTGCTCCAAACGCTTAACCAGAATGGCCTAGGGAAAAAATACACATACTGTTGTAATCGGGCGTGTTTCTTCTTTCAGACGCAGCAGGAATTTTTAGGTTTGGTCAAACCGTTCGCGAGATATGGGAGTTTGAATCTAAGAAATGGTTGAGAAGGGAACAAATTTTGCGCAATTCTGCTGCTCCAAACGCTTAACCAGAATCGCCTAGGGAAAAAATACATATACCGTTGTAATCGGGCGAGTTTCTACTTTCAGATGCAAGAGGAATTTTTGGGTTTTTTCAATCAGTTCGCGAGATATGGGAGTTTGAAGCTAAGAAATGGTACAGAAGGCAACACATTTTTTGCAATTCTGCTGCTCCAAATGCTTAACCAGAATGTTCTAGGGAAAAAATACATATACCGTTGTAATCGGGCGAGTTTCTACTTTCAGATGCAAGAGGAATTTTTGGGTTCGGTCAATCCGTTCGCGAGATACGGGAGTTTGTGGCTAAGAAATGGTTGAGAAGACAACAACTTTTGCGGGCTTCTGCTGCTCCAAACGCTTAACCAGAATGTGCTAGGGAAAAAATACGCATACCTTTGTAATCGGTCGAGTTTCTACATTCAGATTCAAGGTGAATTTTTGGGTTTGGTCAATCGGTTCGCGAGATGTGGGAGTTTGAAGCTAAGAAATGGTTGAGAAGGCAACAAATTTTTCGCAATTCTGCTGTTCCAAACGCTTAACCAGTGTGGCCTAGGGAAAAAATACACATACCGTTGTAATCGGGCGAGTAACTACTTTCAGATACAAGAGGAATTTTTGGGTTCGGTCAATCCGTTCGCGAGATACGGGAGGTTGAAGCTATGAAATGGTTAAGAAGACAACAATTTTTGCGCAATTCTGCTGCTCCAAACGCTTAACCAGAATGTGCTAGGGAAAAAATACAAATACCGCTGTGATCGGGCGAGTTTCTACATTCAGACGCAATAGGAATTTTTGAGTTCGGTCAATCCGTTCGCGAGATATGGGAGTTTGAAGCTAAGAAATGGTTGAGAAGGCAACAAATTATTCGCAATTCTGCTGCTCTAATCGCTTAACCAGAGTGGCCTAGAAAAAAAACATACATACCGTTGTAATCGGGCGAGTATCTACTTTCAGATACAAGAGGAATTTTTGGGCTTGGTCAATCCGTTCGCGAGATATGGGAGTTTGAAGCTAAGAAATGGTTGGGAAGGCAACCAATTTTTCGCACATCTGCTGCTCCAAACGCTTAACCAGAGTGGCCTAGGGATAAAATACACATACCTTTGTAATCGGGCGAGTTTCTACTTTCAGATGCAGTAGGAATTTTTGGGTTTGGTCAATCCGTTCGCGAGATATGGGAGTTTGTAGCTAAGAAATGGTTGAGAAGGGAACAAATTTTTCGCACTTCTGCTGCTCCAAGCGCTTAACCAGAATGGCCTAGGGGAAAAATACAAATACCGTTGTAATCGGGCGAGTTTCTACTTTCAGACACACCAGGAATTTTTGGATTTGGTCAATCCGTTCGCGAGGTATGGGAGTTTGAGGTTAAGAAATGGTTGAGAAGGAAACAAATTTTGCGCAATTCTGCTGCTCCAAACGCTTAACCAGAATGGCCTATGGAAAAAATACACATACCGTTGTAATCGGGGGAGTTTCTTCTTTCAGACGCAGCTGGAATTTTTAGGTTTGGTCAAACTGTTCGCGAGATATGGGAGTTCGAATCTAAGAAATGGTTGAGAGGGGAACAAATTTTTCGCACTTCTGCTGCTCCAAACGCTCAACCGGAATGGCCTAGGGGAAAAATACACATACCTTTGTAATCGGGCGAGTTTCTACTCTCACATTCAAGAGGAATTTTTGGGTTTGTTCAATCGGTTCGCGAGATATGGGAGTTTGAAGCTAAGAAATGGTACAGAAGGCAACACATTTTTCGCAATTCTGCTGCTCCAAACGCTTAACCAGAATGTGCTAGGGAAAAAATACGCATACCTTTGTAATCGGGCGAGTTTCTACATTCAGATTCAAGAGGAATTTTTGGGTTTGGTCAATCTGTTCGCGAGATATGGGAGTTTGAAGCTAAGAAATGGTACAGAAGGCAACAAATTTTTCGCAATTCTGCTGCTCCAAACGCTTAACCAGAAAGGCCTAGGGAAAAAATACAAATACCTCTGTGATCGGGCTAGTATCTACTTTCAGATACAACAGGAATTTTTGGGTTCGGTCAATCCGTTCGCGAGATATGGGAGTTTGAAGCTAAGAAATGGTTGAGAAGGCAACAATTTTTTCGCAATTCTGCTGCTCCAAACGCTTAACCAGAATGTCCTAGGGGAAAAATACAAATACCGTTGTAATCGGGCGAGTTTCTACTTTCAGATTCAAGAGGAGTTTTTGGGTTTGGGCAATCGGTTCGCGAGATATGGGAGTTTGAAGTTAAGAAATGGTACAGAAGGCAACAAATTTTTCGCACTTCTGCTGCTCCAAACAATTAACCAGAATGTCCTAGCGCAAAAATACACATACCTTTGTAATCGGGCGAGTTTCTACTTTCAGACGCAACAAGAATTTTTGGGTTTTGGTCAATTCGTTCGCGAGATACGGGAGGTTGAAGCTAAGAAATGGTTAAGAAGACAACAATTTTTGCGCAATTCTGCTGCTCCAAACGCTTAACCAGAATGTCCTAGGGAAAAAATACATATACCTCTGTGATCGGGCTAGTATCTACTTTCAGATACAACAGGAATTTTTGGGTTCGGTCAATCCGTTCGCGAGATATGGGAGTTTGAAGCTAAGAAATGGTTGAGAAGGCAACAATTTTTTCGCAATTCTGCTGCTCCAAACGCTTAACCAGAATGGCCTAGGGAAAAAATACACATACTGTTGTAATCGGGCGTGTTTCTTCTTTCAGACGCAGCAGGAATTTTTAGGTTTGGTCAAACCGTTCGCGAGATATGGGAGTTTGAATCTAAGAAATGGTTGAGAAGGGAACAAATTTTTCGCACTTCTGCTGCTCCAAACGCTTAACCAGAGTGGCCTAGGGAAAAAATACACATACCTTTGTAATCGGGCGAGTTTCTACTTTCAGATGCAGTAGGAATTTTTGGGTTTGGTCAATCCGTTCGCGAGATATGGGAGTTTGTAGCTAAGAAATGGTTGAGAAGGGAACAAATTTTTCGCACTTCTGCTGCTCCAAACGCTTAACCAGAATGGCCTAGGGGAAAAATACAAATACCGTTGTAATCGGGCGAGTTTCTACTTTCAGACGCAACAGGAACTTTTGGGTTCGGTCAATCCGTTCGCGAGATACGGGAGTTTGTGGCTAAGAAATGGTTGAGAAGACAACAACTTTTGCGCACTTCTGCTGCTCCAAACGCTTAACCAGAATGTGCTAGGGAAAAAATACGCATACCTTTGTAATCGGGCGAGTTTCTACATTCAGGTTCAAGAGGAATTTTTGGGTTTGGTAAATCGGTTCGCTAGATATGGGAGTTTGAAACTAAGAAATGGTTCAGAAGGCAACAAATTTTTCGCAATTCTGCTGCTCCAAACGCTTAACCAGAAAGGCCTAGGGAAAAAATAGACATACCGCTGTAATCGGGCGAGTTTCTATCTTCAGATGCAGTAGGAATTTAGGGTTTGGTCAACCCGTTCGCGAGATATGGGAGTTTGAAGCTAAGAAATGGTTGGGAAGGCAACAAATTTTTCGCACTTTTGCTGCTCCAAATGCTTGACCAGATGGCCTAGGGAATAATACACATACCGCTGTAATCTGGCGAGTTTCTACTTTCAGATACAGTAGGAATTTTTGGGTTTGGTCAATCCGTTCTCGAGATATAGGAGTTTGAACCTAAGAAATGGTGGAGAAGGGAATAAATTTTTCGCACTTTTGCTGCTCCAAACGCTTAACCAGAATGGCCTAGGGGAAAAATACAAATACCTCTGTGATCGGGCTAGTATCTACTTTCAGAAACAACAGGAATTTTTGGGTTCGGTCAATCCGTTCGCGAGATCTGGGAGTTTGAAGCTAAGAAATGGTACAGAAGGCAACACATTTTTTGCAATTCTGCTGCTCCAAATGCTTAACCAGTATGGCCTAGGGAAAAAATACATATACTGTTGTAATCAGGCGAGTTTCTAATTTCAGATGCGAGAGGAATTTTTGGGTTCGGTCAATCCGTTCGCGAGATACGGGATGTTGAAGCTAAGAAATTGTTAAGAAGACAACAATTTTTGCGCAATTCTGCTGCTCCAAACAATTAACCAGAATGTGCTAGGGAAAAAATACACATACCTTTGTAATCGGGCGAGTTTCTACATTCAGATGCAGTAGGAATTTTTGGGTTTGGTCAATCTGTTCGCGAGATATGGGAGTTTGAAGCTAAGAAATGGTACAGAAGGCAACACATTTTTTGCATTTCTGCTGCTCCAAATGCTTAACCAGTATGGCCTAGGGAAAAAATACATATACTGTTGTAATCAGGCGAGTTTCTAATTTCAGATGCGAGAGGAATTTTTGGGTTCGGTCAATCCGTTCGCGAGATACGGGAGGTTGAAGCTAAGAAATGGTTAAGAAGGCAACAATTTTTGCGCAATTCTGCTGCTCCAAACGCTTAACCAGAATGTGCTAGGGAAAAAATACAAATACCGTTGTAATCGGGCGAGTTTCTACTTTCAGACACACCAGGAATTTTTGGATTTGGTCAATCCGTTCGCGAGGTATGGGAGTTTGAGGTTAAGAAATGGTTGAGAAGGAAACAAATTTTGCGCAATTCTGCTGCTCCAAACGCTTAACCAGAATGGCCTATGGAAAAAATACACATACCGTTGTAATCGGGGGAGTTTCTTCTTTCAGACGCAGCTGGAATTTTTAGGTTTGGTCAAACTGTTCGCGAGATATGGGAGTTCGAATCTAAGAAATGGTTGAGAGGGGAACAAATTTTTCGCACTTCTGCTGCTCCAAACGCTCAACCGGAATGGCCTAGGGGAAAAATACACATACCTTTGTAATCGGGCGAGTTTCTACTCTCACATTCAAGAGGAATTTTTGGGTTTGTTCAATCGGTTCGCGAGATATGGGAGTTTGAAGCTAAGAAATGGTACAGAAGGCAACACATTTTTCGCAATTCTGCTGCTCCAAACGCTTAACCAGAATGTGCTAGGGAAAAAATACGCATACCTTTGTAATCGGGCGAGTTTCTACATTCAGATTCAAGAGGAATTTTTGGGTTTGGTCAATCTGTTCGCGAGATATGGGAGTTTGAAGCTAAGAAATGGTACAGAAGGCAACAAATTTTTCGCAATTCTGCTGCTCCAAACGCTTAACCAGAAAGCCCTAGGGAAAAAATACAAATACCTCTGTGATCGGGCTAGTATCTACTTTCAGATACAACAGGAATTTTTGGGTTCGGTCAATCCGTTCGCGAGATATGGGAGTTTGAAGCTAAGAAATGGTTGAGAAGGCAACAATTTTTTCGCAATTCTGCTGCTCCAAACGCTTAACCAGAATGGCCTAGGGGAAAAATACAAATACCGTTGTAATCGGGCGAGTTTCTACTTTCAGATTCAAGAGGAGTTTTTGGGTTTGGGCAATCGGTTCGCGAGATATGGGAGTTTGAAGTTAAGAAATGGTACAGAAGGCAACAAATTTTTCGCACTTCTGCTGCTCCAAACAATTAACCAGAATGTCCTAGCGCAAAAATACACATACCTTTGTAATCGGGCGAGTTTCTACTTTCAGACGCAACAAGAATTTTTGGGTTTTGGTCAATTCGTTCGCGAGATACGGGAGGTTGAAGCTAAGAAATGGTTAAGAAGACAACAATTTTTGCGCAATTCTGCTGCTCCAAACGCTTAACCAGAATGTCCTAGGGAAAAAATACAAATACCTCTGTGATCGGGCTAGTATCTACTTTCAGATACAACAGGAATTTTTGGGTTCGGTCAATCCGTTCGCGAGATATGGGAGTTTGAAGCTAAGAAATGGTTGAGAAGGCAACAATTTTTTCGCAATTCTGCTGCTCCAAACGCTTAACCAGAATGGCCTAGGGAAAAAATACACATACTGTTGTAATCGGGCGTGTTTCTTCTTTCAGACGCAGCAGGAATTTTTAGGTTTGGTCAAACCGTTCGCGAGATATGGGAGTTTGAATCTAAGAAATGGTTGAGAAGGGAACAAATTTTTCGCACTTCTGCTGCTCCAAACGCTTAACCAGAGTGGCCTAGGGAAAAAATACACATACCTTTGTAATCGGGCGAGTTTCTACTTTCAGATGCAGTAGGAATTTTTGGGTTTGGTCAATCCGTTCGCGAGATATGGGAGTTTGTAGCTAAGAAATGGTTGAGAAGGGAACAAATTTTTCGCACTTCTGCTGCTCCAAACGCTTAACCAGAATGGCCTAGGGGAAAAATACAAATACCGTTGTAATCGGTCGAGTTTCTACTTTCAGACGCAACAGGCACTTTTGGGTTTGGTAAATCGGTTCGCTAGATATGGGAGTTTGAAACTAAGAAATGGTTCAGAAGGCAACAAATTTTTCGCAATTCTGCTGCTCCAAACGCTTAACCAGAAAGGCCTAGGGAAAAAATAGACATACCGCTGTAATCGGGCGAGTTTCTATCTTCAGATGCAGTAGGAATTTAGGGTTTGGTCAACCCGTTCGCGAGATATGGGAGTTTGAAGCTAAGAAATGGTTGGGAAGGCAACAAATTTTTCGCACTTTTGCTGCTCCAAATGCTTGACCAGATGGCCTAGGGAATAATACACATACCGCTGTAATCTGGCGAGTTTCTACTTTCAGATACAGTAGGAATTTTTGGGTTTGGTCAATCCGTTCTCGAGATATAGGAGTTTGAACCTAAGAAATGGTGGAGAAGGGAATAAATTTTTCGCACTTTTGCTGCTCCAAACGCTTAACCAGAATGGCCTAGGGGAAAAATACAAATACCTCTGTGATCGGGCTAGTATCTACTTTCAGATACAACAGGAATTTTTGGGTTCGGTCAATCCGTTCGCGAGATATGGGAGTTTGAAGCTAAGAAATGGTTGAGAAGGCAACAATTTTTTCGCAATTCTGCTGCTCCAAACGCTTAACCAGAATGGCCTAGGGAAAAAATACACATACTGTTGTAATCGGGCGTGTTTCTTCTTTCAGACGCAGCAGGAATTTTTAGGTTTGGTCAAACCGTTCGCGAGATATGGGAGTTTGAATCTAAGAAATGGTTGAGAAGGGAACAAATTTTGCGCAATTCTGCTGCTCCAAACGCTTAACCAGAATCGCCTAGGGAAAAAATACATATACCGTTGTAATCGGGCGAGTTTCTACTTTCAGATGCAAGAGGAATTTTTGGGTTTTTTCAATCAGTTCGCGAGATATGGGAGTTTGAAGCTAAGAAATGGTACAGAAGGCAACACATTTTTTGCAATTCTGCTGCTCCAAATGCTTAACCAGAATGTTCTAGGGAAAAAATACATATACCGTTGTAATCGGGCGAGTTTCTACTTTCAGATGCAAGAGGAATTTTTGGGTTCGGTCAATCCGTTCGCGAGATACGGGAGTTTGTGGCTAAGAAATGGTTGAGAAGACAACAACTTTTGCGGGCTTCTGCTGCTCCAAACGCTTAACCAGAATGTGCTAGGGAAAAAATACGCATACCTTTGTAATCGGTCGAGTTTCTACATTCAGATTCAAGGTGAATTTTTGGGTTTGGTCAATCGGTTCGCGAGATGTGGGAGTTTGAAGCTAAGAAATGGTTGAGAAGGCAACAAATTTTTCGCAATTCTGCTGTTCCAAACGCTTAACCAGTGTGGCCTAGGGAAAAAATACACATACCGTTGTAATCGGGCGAGTAACTACTTTCAGATACAAGAGGAATTTTTGGGTTCGGTCAATCCGTTCGCGAGATACGGGAGGTTGAAGCTATGAAATGGTTAAGAAGACAACAATTTTTGCGCAATTCTGCTGCTCCAAACGCTTAACCAGAATGTGCTAGGGAAAAAATACAAATACCGCTGTGATCGGGCGAGTTTCTACATTCAGACGCAATAGGAATTTTTGGGTTCGGTCAATCCGTTCGCGAGATATGGGAGTTTGAAGCTAAGAAATGGTTGAGAAGGCAACAAATTATTCGCAATTCTGCTGCTCTAATCGCTTAACCAGAGTGGCCTAGAAAAAAAACATACATACCGTTGTAATCGGGCGAGTATCTACTTTCAGATACAAGAGGAATTTTTGGGCTTGGTCAATCCGTTCGCGAGATATGGGAGTTTCAAGCTAAGAAATGGTTGCGAAGACAACAAATTTTTCGCACTTCTGCTGCTCCGAACGCTTAACCAGGATGGCCCTGGGAAAAAATGCACATACCGCTGTTATCGGGCGAGTTTCTACTGCCAGACGCAACAGGAAGTTTTGGGTTTGGGCAGTCCGTTCGCGAGATATGGGAGTTTGAAGCTAAGAAATGGTTGAGAAGACAACTAATTTTTCGCAATTCTGCTGCTCCAAACGCTTAACCAGAACGGCCTAGGGAAAAAATACACATACCGTTGTAATCGGGCGCGTTTCTACTTTCAGACGCAACAGGAATTTTTGGGTTTGGTCAATCCGTTCGCGAAATATGGGAGTTTGAAGCTAAGAAATGGATGCGAAGACAACAAATTTTTCGCACTTCTGCTGCTCCGAACGCTTATCCAGAATGGCCTAGGGAAAAAAATACACATACCGTTGTAATCGGGCGAGTTTCTACTTTCAGTTGCAGTAGGAATTTTTGGGTTTGGTTGATCCGTTCGCGAGATATGGGTGTTTGAAGCTAAGAAATGGTTGAGAAGGCAACAAACTTTGCGCAATTCTGCTGTTCCAAACGCTTAACCAGAATGGACCAGGGACAAAATACACACACCGTTGTAATCGGGCGAGTCTCTACTTTCAGATGCAAGATGAATTTTCTGGTTCGGTGAATCCGTTCGCGAGATATGCGAGTTTGAAGCTAAGAAATGGTTGAGAAGGCAACAAATTTTTCGCACTTCTCCTGCTCGAAACGCTTAATCAGAATGGCCTAGGGGAAAAAACACACATGCCGTTGTAATCGGGCGAGTTTCTACTTCCAGATGCAATCGGAATTTTTGGGTTTGGAGAATCCGTTCGCGAGATATGGGAGTTTGAAGCTAAGGAATGGTTGAGAAGGCAACAATTTTTGCGCAATTCTGCTGCTCCAAACAATTAACCAGAATGTGCTAGGGAAAAAATACACATACCTTTGTAATCGGGCGAGTTTCTACATTCAGATGCAGTAGGAATTTTTGGGTTTGGTCAATCTGTTCGCGAGATATGGGAGTTTGAAGCTAAGAAATGGTACAGAAGGCAACACATTTTTTGCATTTCTGCTGCTCCAAATGCTTAACCAGTATGGCCTAGGGAAAAAATACATATACTGTTGTAATCAGGCGAGTTTCTAATTTCAGATGCGAGAGGAATTTTTGGGTTCGGTCAATCCGTTCGCGAGATACGGGATGTTGAAGCTAAGAAATTGTTAAGAAGACAACAATTTTTGCGCAATTCTGCTGCTCCAAACAATTAACCAGAATGTGCTAGGGAAAAAATACACATACCTTTGTAATCGGGCGAGTTTCTACATTCAGATGCAGTAGGAATTTTTGGGTTTGGTCAATCTGTTCGCGAGATATGGGAGTTTGAAGCTAAGAAATGGTACAGAAGGCAACACATTTTTTGCATTTCTGCTGCTCCAAATGCTTAACCAGTATGGCCTAGGGAAAAAATACATATACTGTTGTAATCAGGCGAGTTTCTAATTTCAGATGCGAGAGGAATTTTTGGGTTCGGTCAATCCGTTCGCGAGATACGGGAGGTTGAAGCTAAGAAATGGTTAAGAAGGCAACAATTTTTGCGCAATTCTGCTGCTCCAAACGCTTAACCAGAATGTGCTAGGGAAAAAATACAAATACCGTTGTAATCGGGCGAGTTTCTACTTTCAGACACACCAGGAATTTTTGGATTTGGTCAATCCGTTCGCGAGGTATGGGAGTTTGAGGTTAAGAAATGGTTGAGAAGGAAACAAATTTTGCGCAATTCTGCTGCTCCAAACGCTTAACCAGAATGGCCTATGGAAAAAATACACATACCGTTGTAATCGGGGGAGTTTCTTCTTTCAGACGCAGCTGGAATTTTTAGGTTTGGTCAAACTGTTCGCGAGATATGGGAGTTCGAATCTAAGAAATGGTTGAGAGGGGAACAAATTTTTCGCACTTCTGCTGCTCCAAACGCTCAACCGGAATGGCCTAGGGGAAAAATACACATACCTTTGTAATCGGGCGAGTTTCTACTCTCACATTCAAGAGGAATTTTTGGGTTTGTTCAATCGGTTCGCGAGATATGGGAGTTTGAAGCTAAGAAATGGTACAGAAGGCAACACATTTTTCGCAATTCTGCTGCTCCAAACGCTTAACCAGAATGTGCTAGGGAAAAAATACGCATACCTTTGTAATCGGGCGAGTTTCTACATTCAGATTCAAGAGGAATTTTTGGGTTTGGTCAATCTGTTCGCGAGATATGGGAGTTTGAAGCTAAGAAATGGTACAGAAGGCAACAAATTTTTCGCAATTCTGCTGCTCCAAACGCTTAACCAGAAAGCCCTAGGGAAAAAATACAAATACCTCTGTGATCGGGCTAGTATCTACTTTCAGATACAACAGGAATTTTTGGGTTCGGTCAATCCGTTCGCGAGATATGGGAGTTTGAAGCTAAGAAATGGTTGAGAAGGCAACAATTTTTTCGCAATTCTGCTGCTCCAAACGCTTAACCAGAATGGCCTAGGGGAAAAATACAAATACCGTTGTAATCGGGCGAGTTTCTACTTTCAGATTCAAGAGGAGTTTTTGGGTTTGGGCAATCGGTTCGCGAGATATGGGAGTTTGAAGTTAAGAAATGGTACAGAAGGCAACAAATTTTTCGCACTTCTGCTGCTCCAAACAATTAACCAGAATGTCCTAGCGCAAAAATACACATACCTTTGTAATCGGGCGAGTTTCTACTTTCAGACGCAACAAGAATTTTTGGGTTTTGGTCAATTCGTTCGCGAGATACGGGAGGTTGAAGCTAAGAAATGGTTAAGAAGACAACAATTTTTGCGCAATTCTGCTGCTCCAAACGCTTAACCAGAATGTCCTAGGGAAAAAATACAAATACCTCTGTGATCGGGCTAGTATCTACTTTCAGATACAACAGGAATTTTTGGGTTCGGTCAATCCGTTCGCGAGATATGGGAGTTTGAAGCTAAGAAATGGTTGAGAAGGCAACAATTTTTTCGCAATTCTGCTGCTCCAAACGCTTAACCAGAATGGCCTAGGGAAAAAATACACATACTGTTGTAATCGGGCGTGTTTCTTCTTTCAGACGCAGCAGGAATTTTTAGGTTTGGTCAAACCGTTCGCGAGATATGGGAGTTTGAATCTAAGAAATGGTTGAGAAGGGAACAAATTTTTCGCACTTCTGCTGCTCCAAACGCTTAACCAGAGTGGCCTAGGGAAAAAATACACATACCTTTGTAATCGGGCGAGTTTCTACTTTCAGATGCAGTAGGAATTTTTGGGTTTGGTCAATCCGTTCGCGAGATATGGGAGTTTGTAGCTAAGAAATGGTTGAGAAGGGAACAAATTTTTCGCACTTCTGCTGCTCCAAACGCTTAACCAGAATGGCCTAGGGGAAAAATACAAATACCGTTGTAATCGGTCGAGTTTCTACTTTCAGACGCAACAGGCACTTTTGGGTTCGGTCAATCCGTTCGCGAGATACGGGAGTTTGTGGCTAAGAAATGGTTGAGAAGACAACAACTTTTGCGCACTTCTGCTGCTCCAAACGCTTAACCAGAATGTGCTAGGGAAAAAATACGCATACCTTTGTAATCGGGCGAGTTTCTACATTCAGGTTCAAGAGGAATTTTTGGGTTTGGTAAATCGGTTCGCTAGATATGGGAGTTTGAAACTAAGAAATGGTTCAGAAGGCAACAAATTTTTCGCAATTCTGCTGCTCCAAACGCTTAACCAGAAAGGCCTAGGGAAAAAATAGACATACCGCTGTAATCGGGCGAGTTTCTATCTTCAGATGCAGTAGGAATTTAGGGTTTGGTCAACCCGTTCGCGAGATATGGGAGTTTGAAGCTAAGAAATGGTTGGGAAGGCAACAAATTTTTCGCACTTTTGCTGCTCCAAATGCTTGACCAGATGGCCTAGGGAATAATACACATACCGCTGTAATCTGGCGAGTTTCTACTTTCAGATACAGTAGGAATTTTTGGGTTTGGTCAATCCGTTCTCGAGATATAGGAGTTTGAACCTAAGAAATGGTGGAGAAGGGAATAAATTTTTCGCACTTTTGCTGCTCCAAACGCTTAACCAGAATGGCCTAGGGGAAAAATACAAATACCTCTGTGATCGGGCTAGTATCTACTTTCAGATACAACAGGAATTTTTGGGTTCGGTCAATCCGTTCGCGAGATATGGGAGTTTGAAGCTAAGAAATGGTTGAGAAGGCAACAATTTTTTCGCAATTCTGCTGCTCCAAACGCTTAACCAGAATGGCCTAGGGAAAAAATACACATACTGTTGTAATCGGGCGTGTTTCTTCTTTCAGACGCAGCAGGAATTTTTAGGTTTGGTCAAACCGTTCGCGAGATATGGGAGTTTGAATCTAAGAAATGGTTGAGAAGGGAACAAATTTTGCGCAATTCTGCTGCTCCAAACGCTTAACCAGAATCGCCTAGGGAAAAAATACATATACCGTTGTAATCGGGCGAGTTTCTACTTTCAGATGCAAGAGGAATTTTTGGGTTTTTTCAATCAGTTCGCGAGATATGGGAGTTTGAAGCTAAGAAATGGTACAGAAGGCAACACATTTTTTGCAATTCTGCTGCTCCAAATGCTTAACCAGAATGTTCTAGGGAAAAAATACATATACCGTTGTAATCGGGCGAGTTTCTACTTTCAGATGCAAGAGGAATTTTTGGGTTCGGTCAATCCGTTCGCGAGATACGGGAGTTTGTGGCTAAGAAATGGTTGAGAAGACAACAACTTTTGCGGGCTTCTGCTGCTCCAAACGCTTAACCAGAATGTGCTAGGGAAAAAATACGCATACCTTTGTAATCGGTCGAGTTTCTACATTCAGATTCAAGGTGAATTTTTGGGTTTGGTCAATCGGTTCGCGAGATGTGGGAGTTTGAAGCTAAGAAATGGTTGAGAAGGCAACAAATTTTTCGCAATTCTGCTGTTCCAAACGCTTAACCAGTGTGGCCTAGGGAAAAAATACACATACCGTTGTAATCGGGCGAGTAACTACTTTCAGATACAAGAGGAATTTTTGGGTTCGGTCAATCCGTTCGCGAGATACGGGAGGTTGAAGCTATGAAATGGTTAAGAAGACAACAATTTTTGCGCAATTCTGCTGCTCCAAACGCTTAACCAGAATGTGCTAGGGAAAAAATACAAATACCGCTGTGATCGGGCGAGTTTCTACATTCAGACGCAATAGGAATTTTTGGGTTCGGTCAATCCGTTCGCGAGATATGGGAGTTTGAAGCTAAGAAATGGTTGAGAAGGCAACAAATTATTCGCAATTCTGCTGCTCTAATCGCTTAACCAGAGTGGCCTAGAAAAAAAACATACATACCGTTGTAATCGGGCGAGTATCTACTTTCAGATACAAGAGGAATTTTTGGGCTTGGTCAATCCGTTCGCGAGATATGGGAGTTTCAAGCTAAGAAATGGTTGCGAAGACAACAAATTTTTCGCACTTCTGCTGCTCCGAACGCTTAACCAGGATGGCCCTGGGAAAAAATGCACATACCGCTGTTATCGGGCGAGTTTCTACTGCCAGACGCAACAGGAAGTTTTGGGTTTGGGCAGTCCGTTCGCGAGATATGGGAGTTTGAAGCTAAGAAATGGTTGAGAAGACAACTAATTTTTCGCAATTCTGCTGCTCCAAACGCTTAACCAGAACGGCCTAGGGAAAAAATACACATACCGTTGTAATCGGGCGCGTTTCTACTTTCAGACGCAACAGGAATTTTTGGGTTTGGTCAATCCGTTCGCGAAATATGGGAGTTTGAAGCTAAGAAATGGATGCGAAGACAACAAATTTTTCGCACTTCTGCTGCTCCGAACGCTTATCCAGAATGGCCTAGGGAAAAAAATACACATACCGTTGTAATCGGGCGAGTTTCTACTTTCAGTTGCAGTAGGAATTTTTGGGTTTGGTTGATCCGTTCGCGAGATATGGGTGTTTGAAGCTAAGAAATGGTTGAGAAGGCAACAAACTTTGCGCAATTCTGCTGTTCCAAACGCTTAACCAGAATGGACCAGGGACAAAATACACACACCGTTGTAATCGGGCGAGTCTCTACTTTCAGATGCAAGATGAATTTTCTGGTTCGGTGAATCCGTTCGCGAGATATGCGAGTTTGAAGCTAAGAAATGGTTGAGAAGGCAACAAATTTTTCGCACTTCTCCTGCTCGAAACGCTTAATCAGAATGGCCTAGGGGAAAAAACACACATGCCGTTGTAATCGGGCGAGTTTCTACTTCCAGATGCAATCGGAATTTTTGGGTTTGGAGAATCCGTTCGCGAGATATGGGAGTTTGAAGCTAAGGAATGGTTGAGAAGGCAACAAATTTTGCGCAATTCTGCTGTTCCAAACGCTTAACCAGAATGGCCTAGGGAAAAAATACACATACCGTTGTAATCGGGCAAGTTTCTACTTTCAGATGCAAGAGGAATTTTCGGGTGTGGTGAATCCGTTCGCGAGATATGCAAGTTTGAAGCTAAGAAATGGTTGAGAAGGAAACAAATTTTTCGCACTTCAGCTGCTCCAAATGCTTAACCAGAATGGCCTAGGGAAAAAATACACATACCTTTGGAATCGGACGAGTTTCTACTTTCAGACGCACCAGGAATTTTTCGGTTTCGTCAATCCGTCCGCGAGATACGGGAGTTTGAAGCTAAGAAATGGTTGCAAAGACAACAAATTTTTCGCACATCTGTTGCTCGAAACGCTTAATCAGAATGGCCTAGGGAAAAAAAACACATACCGTTGTAATCGGGCGAGTTTCTACTATCAGATGCAAGAGGAATTGTTGGGTTTGGTCAATCCGTTCGCGAGATATGGAAGTTTGAAGCTAAGAAATGGTTGAGAAGGCAACAAATTTTTCGCAATTCTGCTGTTCCAAACGCTTAACCAGAGTGGCCTAGGGAAAAACTACACATACCGTTGTAATCGGGCGAGTTTCTACTTTCAGATGCAAGAGGAATTTTCGGGTTTGGTGAATCCGTTCGCGAGATATGCGAGTTTGAAGCTAAGAAATGGTTGAGAAGGCAACAAATTTTTCGCACTTCAGCTGCTCCAATTGCTTAACCAGAATTGCCTAGGGAAAAAATACACATACCTTTGTAATCGGTCGAGTTTCTACTTTCAGACGCAACAGGAATTTTTGGGTTTGGGCAATCGGTTCGCGAGATATGGGAGTTTGAAGTTAAGAAATGGTACAGAAGGCAACAAATTTTTCGCACTTCTGCTGCTCCAAACAATTAACCAGAATGTCCTAGCGCAAAAATACACATACCTTTGTAATCGGGCGAGTTTCTACTTTCAGACGCAACAAGAATTTTTGGGTTTTGGTCAATTCGTTCGCGAGATACGGGAGGTTGAAGCTAAGAAATGGTTAAGAAGACAACAATTTTTGCGCAATTCTGCTGCTCCAAACGCTTAACCAGAATGTCCTAGGGAAAAAATACAAATACCTCTGTGATCGGGCTAGTATCTACTTTCAGATACAACAGGAATTTTTGGGTTCGGTCAATCCGTTCGCGAGATATGGGAGTTTGAAGCTAAGAAATGGTTGAGAAGGCAACAATTTTTTCGCAATTCTGCTGCTCCAAACGCTTAACCAGAATGGCCTAGGGAAAAAATACACATACTGTTGTAATCGGGCGTGTTTCTTCTTTCAGACGCAGCAGGAATTTTTAGGTTTGGTCAAACCGTTCGCGAGATATGGGAGTTTGAATCTAAGAAATGGTTGAGAAGGGAACAAATTTTTCGCACTTCTGCTGCTCCAAACGCTTAACCAGAGTGGCCTAGGGAAAAAATACACATACCTTTGTAATCGGGCGAGTTTCTACTTTCAGATGCAGTAGGAATTTTTGGGTTTGGTCAATCCGTTCGCGAGATATGGGAGTTTGTAGCTAAGAAATGGTTGAGAAGGGAACAAATTTTTCGCACTTCTGCTGCTCCAAACGCTTAACCAGAATGGCCTAGGGGAAAAATACAAATACCGTTGTAATCGGGCGAGTTTCTACTTTCAGACGCAACAGGAACTTTTGGGTTCGGTCAATCCGTTCGCGAGATACGGGAGTTTGTGGCTAAGAAATGGTTGAGAAGACAACAACTTTTGCGCACTTCTGCTGCTCCAAACGCTTAACCAGAATGTGCTAGGGAAAAAATACGCATACCTTTGTAATCGGGCGAGTTTCTACATTCAGGTTCAAGAGGAATTTTTGGGTTTGGTAAATCGGTTCGCTAGATATGGGAGTTTGAAACTAAGAAATGGTTCAGAAGGCAACAAATTTTTCGCAATTCTGCTGCTCCAAACGCTTAACCAGAAAGGCCTAGGGAAAAAATAGACATACCGCTGTAATCGGGCGAGTTTCTATCTTCAGATGCAGTAGGAATTTAGGGTTTGGTCAACCCGTTCGCGAGATATGGGAGTTTGAAGCTAAGAAATGGTTGGGAAGGCAACAAATTTTTCGCACTTTTGCTGCTCCAAATGCTTGACCAGATGGCCTAGGGAATAATACACATACCGCTGTAATCTGGCGAGTTTCTACTTTCAGATACAGTAGGAATTTTTGGGTTTGGTCAATCCGTTCTCGAGATATAGGAGTTTGAACCTAAGAAATGGTGGAGAAGGGAATAAATTTTTCGCACTTTTGCTGCTCCAAACGCTTAACCAGAATGGCCTAGGGGAAAAATACAAATACCTCTGTGATCGGGCTAGTATCTACTTTCAGATACAACAGGAATTTTTGGGTTCGGTCAATCCGTTCGCGAGATATGGGAGTTTGAAGCTAAGAAATGGTTGAGAAGGCAACAATTTTTTCGCAATTCTGCTGCTCCAAACGCTTAACCAGAATGGCCTAGGGAAAAAATACACACACTGTTGTAATCGGGCGTGTTTCTTCTTTCAGACGCAGCAGGAATTTTTAGGTTTGGTCAAACCGTTCGCGAGATATGGGAGTTTGAATCTAAGAAATGGTTGAGAAGGGAACAAATTTTGCGCAATTCTGCTGCTCCAAACGCTTAACCAGAATCGCCTAGGGAAAAAATACATATACCGTTGTAATCGGGCGAGTTTCTACTTTCAGATGCAAGAGGAATTTTTGGGTTTTTTCAATCAGTTCGCGAGATATGGGAGTTTGAAGCTAAGAAATGGTACAGAAGGCAACACATTTTTTGCAATTCTGCTGCTCCAAATGCTTAACCAGAATGTTCTAGGGAAAAAATACATATACCGTTGTAATCGGGCGAGTTTCTACTTTCAGATGCAAGAGGAATTTTTGGGTTCGGTCAATCCGTTCGCGAGATACGGGAGTTTGTGGCTAAGAAATGGTTGAGAAGACAACAACTTTTGCGGGCTTCTGCTGCTCCAAACGCTTAACCAGAATGTGCTAGGGAAAAAATACGCATACCTTTGTAATCGGTCGAGTTTCTACATTCAGATTCAAGGTGAATTTTTGGGTTTGGTCAATCGGTTCGCGAGATGTGGGAGTTTGAAGCTAAGAAATGGTTGAGAAGGCAACAAATTTTTCGCAATTCTGCTGTTCCAAACGCTTAACCAGTGTGGCCTAGGGAAAAAATACACATACCGTTGTAATCGGGCGAGTAACTACTTTCAGATACAAGAGGAATTTTTGGGTTCGGTCAATCCGTTCGCGAGATACGGGAGGTTGAAGCTATGAAATGGTTAAGAAGACAACAATTTTTGCGCAATTCTGCTGCTCCAAACGCTTAACCAGAATGTGCTAGGGAAAAAATACAAATACCGCTGTGATCGGGCGAGTTTCTACATTCAGACGCAATAGGAATTTTTGGGTTCGGTCAATCCGTTCGCGAGATATGGGAGTTTGAAGCTAAGAAATGGTTGAGAAGGCAACAAATTATTCGCAATTCTGCTGCTCTAATCGCTTAACCAGAGTGGCCTAGAAAAAAAACATACATACCGTTGTAATCGGGCGAGTATCTACTTTCAGATACAAGAGGAATTTTTGGGCTTGGTCAATCCGTTCGCGAGATATGGGAGTTTCAAGCTAAGAAATGGTTGCGAAGACAACAAATTTTTCGCACTTCTGCTGCTCCGAACGCTTAACCAGGATGGCCCTGGGAAAAAATGCACATACCGTTGTTATCGGGCGAGTTTCTACTGCCAGACGCAACAGGAAGTTTTGGGTTTGGGCAGTCCGTTCGCGAGATATGGGAGTTTGAAGCTAAGAAATGGTTGAGAAGACAACTAATTTTTCGCAATTCTGCTGCTCCAAACGCTTAACCAGAACGGCCTAGGGAAAAAATACACATACCGTTGTAATCGGGCGCGTTTCTACTTTCAGACGCAACAGGAATTTTTGGGCTTGGTCAATCCGTTCGCGAAATATGGGAGTTTGAAGCTAAGAAATGGATGCGAAGACAACAAATTTTTCGCACTTCTGCTGCTCCGAACGCTTATCCAGAATGGCCTAGGGAAAAAAATACACATACCGTTGTAATCGGGCGAGTTTCTACTTTCAGTTGCAGTAGGAATTTTTGGGTTTGGTTAATCCGTTCGCGAGATATGGGTGTTTGAAGCTAAGAAATGGTTGAGAAGGCAACAAACTTTGCGCAATTCTGCTGTTCCAAACGCTTAACCAGAATGGACCAGGGACAAAATACACACACCGTTGTAATCGGGCGAGTCTCTACTTTCAGATGCAAGAGGAATTTTCTGGTTCGGTGAATCCGTTCGCGAGATATGCGAGTTTGAAGCTAAGAAATGGTTGAGAAGGCAACAAATTTTTCGCACTTCTACTGCTCCGAACGCTTAACCAGAATGGCCTAGGGAAAAAAATACACATACCGTTGTAATCGGGCGAGTATCTACTTTCAGATACAAGAGGAATTTTTGGGCTTGGTCAATCCGTTCGCGAGATATGGAAGCTTGAAGCTAGAAATGGTTGAGCAGACAACAAATTTTTCGCAATTCTGCTGCTCCAAACGCTTAACCAGAATGGCCTAGGGAAAAAATGCACATGCAGTTGCAATCGGGCGAGTTTCTGCTTTCAGACACAGCAGGAATTTTTGTGATTGGTCAAACCGTTCGCGAGATATGGGAGTTTGAATCTAAGAAATGGTTGAGAAGACATCAAATTTTTCGCACTTCTCCTGCTCGAAACGCTTAATCAGAATGGCCTAGGGGAAAAAACACACATGCCGTTGTAATCGGGCGAGTTTCTACTTCCAGATGCAATCGGAATTTTTGGGTTTGGAGAATCCGTTCGCGAGATATGGGAGTTTGAAGCTAAGGAATGGTTGAGAAGGCAACAAATTTTGCGCAATTCTGCTGTTCCAAACGCTTAACCAGAATGGCCTAGGGAAAAAATACACATACCGTTGTAATCGGGCAAGTTTCTACTTTCAGATGCAAGAGGAATTTTCGGGTTTGGTGAATCCGTTCGCGAGATATGCAAGTTTGAAGCTAAGAAATGGTTGAGAAGGAAACAAATTTTTCGCACTTCAGCTGCTCCAAATGCTTAACCAGAATGGCCTAGGGAAAAAATACACATACCTTTGGAATCGGACGAGTTTCTACTTTCAGGCGCACCAGGAATTTTTCGGTTTCGTCAATCCGTCCGCGAGATACGGGAGTTTGAAGCTAAGAAATGGTTGCAAAGACAACAAATTTTTCGCACATCTGTTGCTCGAAACGCTTAATCAGAATGGCCTAGGGAAAAAAAACACATACCGTTGTAATCGGGCGAGTTTCTACTATCAGATGCAAGAGGAATTGTTGGGTTTGGTCAATCCGTTCGCGAGATATGGGAGTTTGAAGCTAAGAAATGGTTGAGAAGACAACTAATTTTTCGCAATTCTGCTGCTCCAAACGCTTAACCAGAATGGCCTAGGGAAGAAAATACACATACCGTTGTAATCGGTCGAGTTTCTACTTTCAGACGCAACAAGAATTTTTCGGTTTCGTCAATCCATTCGCGAGATATGGGAGTTTGAAGCTAAGAAATGGTTGAGAAGGCAACAAATTTTTCGCAATTCTGCTGTTCCAAACGCTTAACCAGAGTGGCCTAGGGAAAAACTACACATACCGTTGTAATCGGGCGAGTTTCTACTTTCAGATGCAAGAGGAATTTTCGGGTTTGGTGAATCCGTTCGCGAGATATGCGAGTTTGAAGCTAAGAAATGGTTGAGAAGGCAACAAATTTTTCGCACTTCAGCTGCTCCAATTGCTTAACCAGAATTGCCTAGGGAAAAAATACACATACCTTTGTAATCGGTCGAGTTTCTACTTTCAGACGCAACAGGAATTTTTGGGTTTGGTCAATCCGTTCGTGAAATATGGGAGTTTGAAGCTAAGAAATGGTTGCAAAGACAACAAATTTTTCGCACTTCTGCTGCTCCGAACGCTTAACCAGGTTGGCCTAGGGAAAAAATACACATACCGTTGTTATCGGGCGAGTTTCTACTTTCAGTTGCAGTAGGAATTTTTGGGTTTGGTTAATCCGTTCGCGAGATATGGGTGTTTGAAGCTAAGAAATGGTTGAGAAGGCAGCAAATTTTTCGCAATTCTGCTGCTCAACGCTTAACCAGAATGGCCTAGGGATAAATACACATACCTTTGTAATCGGGCGAGTTTCTACTTTCAGACACACTAGGAATTTTTGGGTTTGGTCAATCCGTTCGCGAGATATGGGAGTTTGAAGCTAAGAAATGGTTGAGAAGGCAACAAATTTTGCGCACTTCTGCTGCTCCAAACGCTTAACCAGATGGCCTAGGGAATAATACACATACCGCTGCAATCTGGCGAGTTTCTACTTTCAGATACAGTAGGAATTTTTGGGTTTGGTCAATCCGTTCGCGAGATATGGGAGTTTGAAGTTAAGAAATGGTTGAGAAGGAAACAAATTTTGCGCAATTCTGCTGCTCCAAACGCTTAACCAGAATCGCCTAGGGAAAAAATACATATACCGTTGTAATCGGGCGAGTTTCTACTTTCAGACGCAACAGGAATTTTTGGGTTCGGTCAATCCGTTCGCGAGATATGGGAGTTTGAAGCTAAGAAATGGTTGAGAAGGCAACAAATTATTCGCAATTCTGCTGCTCTAATCGCTTAACCAGAGTGGCCTAGAAAAAAAATACACATACCGTTGTAATCGGGCGAGTATCTACTTTCAGATACAAGAGGAATTTTTGGGCTTGGTCAATCCGTTCGCGAGATATGCGAGTTTGAAGCTAAGAAATGGTTGAGAAGGCAACAAATTTTTCGCACTTCTACTGCTCCGAACGCTTAACCAGAATGGCCTAGGGAAAAAATGCACATGCAGTTGCAATCGGGCGAGTTTCTGCTTTCAGACACAGCAGGAATTTTTGTGATTGGTCAAACCGTTCGCGAGATATGGGAGCTTGAATCTAAGAAATGGTTGAGAAGACAACAAATTTTTCGCACTTCTCCTGCTCGAAACGCTTAATCAGAATGGCCTAGTGGAAAAACACACATGCCGTTGTAATCGGGCGAGTTTCTACTTTCAGATGCAAGAGGAATTTTCGGGTTCGGTGAATCCGTTCGCGAGATATGCGAGTTTGAAGCTAAGAAATGGTTGAGAAGGCAACAAATTTTTCGCACTTCTGCTGCTCCGAAAGCTTAACCAGAATGGCCTAGGGAAAAAAATACACATACCGTTGTTATCGGGCGAGTTTCTACTGCCGGACGCAACAGGAACTTTTGGGTTTGATCAATCCGTTCGCGAGATATGGAAGCTTGAATCTAAGGAATGGTTGAGAAGACAACAAATTTTTCGCAATTCTGCTGCTCCAAACGCTTAATCAGAATGCCCTAGGGAAAAAATACACATACCGTTGTAATCGGGCGAGTTTCTACTTTCAGTTGCAGTAGGAATTTTTGGGTTTGGTTAATCCGTTCGCGAGATATGGGTGTTTGAAGCTAAGAAATGGTTGAGAAGGCAACAAATTTTTCGCAATTCTGCTGTTCCAAACGCTTAACCAGTGTGGCCTAGGGAAAAAATACACATACCGTTGTAATCGGGCGAGTATCTACTTTCAGATACAAGAGGAATTTTTGGGTTCGGTCAATCCGTTCGCGAGATACGGGAGGTTGAAGCTATGAAATGGTCAAGAAGACAACAATTTTTGCGCAATTCTGCTGCTCCAAACGCTTAACCAGAATGTGCTAGGGAAAAAATACAAATACCGCTGTGATCGGGCGAGTTTCTACATTCAGACGCAATAGGAATTTTTGGGTTCGGTCAATCCGTTCGCGAGATATGGGAGTTTGAAGCTAAGAAATGGTTGAGAAGGCAACAAATTATTCGCAATTCTGCTGCTCTAATCGCTTAACCAGAGTGGCCTAGAAAAAAAACATACATACCGTTGTAATCGGGCGAGTATCTACTTTCAGATACAAGAGGAATTTTTGGTCTTGGTCAATCCGTTCGCGAGATATGGGAGTTTCAAGCTAAGAAATGGTTGCGAAGACAACAAATTTTTCGCACTTCTGCTGCTCCGAACGCTTAACCAGGATGGCCCTGCGAAAAAATGCACATACCGTTGTTATCGGGCGAGTTTCTACTGCCAGACGCAACAGGAAGTTTTGGGTTTGGGCAGTCCGTTCGCGAGATATGGGAGTTTGAAGCTAAGAAATGGTTGAGAAGACAACTAATTTTTCGCAATTCTGCTGCTCCAAACGCTTAACCAGAACGGCCTAGGGAAAAAATACACATACCGTTGTAATCGGGCGGGTTTCTACTTTCAGACGCAACAGGAATTTTTGGGTTTGGTCAATCCGTTCGCGAAATATGGGAGTTTGAAGCTAAGAAATGGATGCGAAGACAACAAATTTTTCGCACTTCTGCTGCTCCGAACGCTTATCCAGAATGGCCTAGGGAAAAAAATACACATACCGTTGTAATCGGGCGAGTTTCTACTTTCAGTTGCAGTAGGAATTTTTGGGTTTGGTTAATCCGTTCGCGAGATATGGGTGTATGAAGCTAAGAAATGGTTGAGAAGGCAACAAACTTTGCGCAATTCTGCTGTTCCAAACGCTTAACCAGAATGGACCAGGGACAAAATACACACACCGTTGTAATCGGGCGAGTCTCTACTTTCAGATGCAAGAGGAATTTTCTGGTTCGGTGAATCCGTTCGCGAGATATGCGAGTTTGAAGCTAAGAAATGGTTGAGAAGGCAACAAATTTTTCGCACTTCTACGGCTCCGAACGCTTAACCAGAATGGCCTAGGGAAAAAAATACACATACCGTTGTTATCGGGCGAGTTTCTACTGCCTGACGAAACAGGAACTTTTGGGTTTGGTCAATCCGTTCGCGAGATATGGAAGCTTGAAGCTAAGAAATGGTTGAGAAGGCAACAAATTTTTCGCAATTCTGCTGTTCCAAACGCTTAACCAGAGTGGCCTAGGGAAAAACTACACATACCGTTGTAATCGGGCGAGTTTCTACTTTCAGATGCAAGAGGAATTTTCGGGTTTGGTGAATCCGTTCGCGAGATATGCGAGTTTGAAGCTAAGAAATGGTTGAGAAGGCAACAAATTTTTCGCACTTCAGCTGCTCCAATTGCTTAACCAGAATTGCCTAGGGAAAAAATACACATACCTTTGTAATCGGTCGAGTTTCTACTTTCAGACGCAACAGGAATTTTTGGGTTTGGTCAATCCGTTCGCGAGATATGGGAGTTTGAAGTTAAGAAATGGTTGAGAAGGAAACAAATTTTGCGCAATTCTGCTGCTCCAAACGCTTAACCAGAATCGCCTAGGGAAAAAATACATATACCGTTTTAATCGGGCGAGTTTCTACTTTCAGATGCAAGAGGAATTTTTGGGTTCGGTCAATCCGTTCGCGAGATACGTGAGGTTGAAGCTATGAAATGGTTAAGAAGACAACAATTTTTGCGCAATTCTGCTGCTCCAAACGCTTAACCAGAATGTGCTAGGGAAAAAATACAAATACCGCTGTGATCGGGCGAGTTTCTACTTTCAGACGCAACAGGAATTTTTGGGTTCGGTCAATCCGTTCGCGAGATATGGGAGTTTGAAGCTAAGAAATGGTTGAGAAGGCAACAAATTATTCGCAATTCTGCTGCTCTAATCGCTTAACCAGAGTGGCCTAGAAAAAAAATACACATACCGTTGTAATCGGGCGAGTATCTACTTTCAGATACAAGAGGAATTTTTGGGCTTGGTCAATCCGTTCGCGAGATACGGGAGGTTGAAGCTAAGAAATGTTTGAGAAGGCAACAAACTTTGCGCAATTCTGCTGTTCCAATTGCTTAACCAGAATGGACTAGGGACAAAATACACATACCGTTGTAATCGGGCGAGTTTCTGCTTTCAGACACAGCAGGAATTTTTGTGATTGGTCAAACCGTTCGCGAGATATGCGAGTTTGAAGCTAAAAAATGGTTGAGAAGGCAACAAATTTTTCGCACTTCTGCTGCTCCGAAAGCTTAACCAGAATGGCCTAGGGAAAAAAATACACATACCGTTGTTATCGGGCGAGTTTCTACTGCCGGACGCAACAGGAACTTTTGGGTTTGATCAATCCGTTCGCGAGATATGGAAGCTTGAAGCTAAGAAATGGTTGAGAAGACAACAAATTTTTCGCAATTCTGCTGCTCCAAACGCTTAACCAGAATGGCCTAGGGAAAAAATGCACATGCCGTTGTAATCGGGCGAGTTTCTACTTTTAGATGCAAGAGGAATTTTTGGGTTTGGTGAATCCGTTCGCGAGATGTGGGACTTTGAAGCTAGGATATAGTTGAGAAAGCAACAAATTTTTCGCACTTCTGCTGCTCCGGACGCTTAACCAGATTGGCCTAGGAAAAAAATACACATACCGTTGTAATCGGGCGAGTTTCTGCTTTCAGATGCAACAGGAATTTTCGGGTTTGGTGAATCCGTTCGCGAGATGTGGGACTTTGAAGCTAGGATATAGTTGAGAAAGCAACAAATTTTTCGCACTTCTGCTGCTCCGGACGCTTAACCAGAATGGCCTAGGAAAAAAATACACATACCGTTGTAATCGGGCGAGCTTCTACTTTCAGATGCAGCAGGAATTTTTGGGATTGGTCAAACCGTTCGCGAGATATGGGAGTTTGAATCTAAGAAATGGTTGAGAAGACAACAAATTTTTCGCACTTCTGCTGTTCGAAACTCTTAATCAGAATGGCCTAGGGGAAAAACACACATACCGTTGTAATCGGGCATGTTTCTACTTTTAGATGCAAGAGGAATTTTTGGGTTTGATCAATCCGTTCGCGAGATATGGGAGTTTGAAGCTAAGAAATGGTTGAGAAGGCAACAAATTTTTCGCAATTCTGCTGTTCCAAACGCTTAACCCGAATGGCGTAGGGAAAAAATACAGATACCGTTGTAATCGGGCGAGTTTCTACTTTCAGATGCAAGAGGAATTTTCGGGTTTGGTGAATCCGTTGGCGAGATATGGGAGTTTGAAGCTAAGAAATGGTTGCGAAGCCAACAAATTTTTCGCACTTCTGCTGCTACGAACGCTTAACCAGAATGGCCTAGGGAAAAAATGCACATGCAGTTGCAATCGGGCGAGTTTCTGCTTTCAGACACAGCAGGAATTTCTGTGATTGGTCAAACCGTTCGCGAGATATGGGAGTTTGAATCTAAGAAATGGTTGAGAAGACAACAAATTTTTCGCTCTTCTCCTGCTCGAAACGCTTAATCAGAATGGCCTAGGGGAAAAACACACATGCCGTTGTAATCGGGCGAGTTTCTACTTTCAGATGCAATCGGAATTTTTGGGTTTGGAGAATCCGTTCGCGAGATATGGGAGTTTGAAGCTAAGGAATGGTTGAGAAGGCAACAAATTTTGCGCAATTCTGCTGCTCCAATTGCTTAACCAGAATGTTCTAGGGAAAAAATACATATACCGTTGTAATCGGGCGAGTTTCTACTTTCAGATGCAAGAGGAATTTTTGGGTTCGGTCAATCCGTTCGCGAGATACGGGAGTTTGTGGCTAAGAAATGGTTGAGAAGACAACAACTTTTGCGGGCTTCTGCTGCTCCAAACGCTTAACCAGAATGTGCTAGGGAAAAAATACGCATACCTTTGTAATCGGTCGAGTTTCTACATTCAGATTCAAGGTGAATTTTTGGGTTTGGTCAATCGGTTCGCGAGATGTGGGAGTTTGAAGCTAAGAAATGGTTGAGAAGGCAACAAATTTTTCGCAATTCTGCTGTTCCAAACGCTTAACCAGTGTGGCCTAGGGAAAAAATACGCATACCGTTGTAATCGGGCGAGTATCTACTTTCAGATACAAGAGGAATTTTTGGGTTCGGTCAATCCGTTCGCGAGATACGGGAGGTTGAAGCTATGAAATGGTTAAGAAGACAACAATTTTTGCGTAATTCTGCTGCTCCAAACGCTTAACCAGAATGTGCTACGGAAAAAATACAAATACCGCTGTGATCGGGCGAGTTTCTACATTCAGACGCAATAGGAATTTCTGGGTTCGGTCAATCCGTTCGCGAGATATGGGAGTTTGAAGCTAAGAAATGGTTGAGAAGGTAACAAATTATTCGCAATTCTGCTGCTCTAATCGCTTAACCAGAGTGGCCTAGAAAAAAAATATACATACCGTTGTAATCGGGCGAGTATCTACTTTCAGATACAAGAGGAATTTTTGGGCTTGGTCAATCCGTTCGCGAGATATGGGAGTTTCAAGCTAAGAAATGGTTGCGAAGACAACAAATTTTTCGCACTTCTGCTGCTCCGAACGCTTAACCAGGATGGCCCTGGGAAAAAATGCACATACCGTTGTTATCGGGCGAGTTTCTACTGCCAGACGCAACAGGAAGTTTTGGGTTTGGGCAGTCCGTTCGCGAGATATGGGAGTTTGAAGCTAAGAAATGGTTGAGAAGACAACAAATTTTTCGCACTTCTCCTGCTCGAAACGCTTAATCAGAATGGCCTAGGGGAAAAACACACATGCCGTTGTAATCGGGCGAGTTTCTACTTCCAGATGCAATCGGAATTTTTGGGTTTGGAGAATCCGTTCGCGAGATATGGGAGTTTGAAGCTAAGGAATGGTTGAGAAGGCAACAAATTTTGCGCAATTCTGCTGTTCCAAACGCTTAACCAGAATGGCCTAGGGAAAAAATACACACACCGTTGTAATCGGGCAAGTTTCTACTTTCAGATGCAAGAGGAATTTTCGGGTTTGGTGAATCCGTTCGCGAGATATGCAAGTTTGAAGCTAAGAAATGGTTGAGAAGGCAACAAATTTTTCGCACTTCAGCTGCTCCAAATGCTTAACCAGAATGGCCTAGGGAAAAAATACACATACCTTTGGAATCGGACGAGTTTCTACTATCAGATGCAAGAGGAATTGTTGGGTTTGGTCAATCCGTTCGCGAGATATGGGAGTTTGAAGCTGAGAAATGGTTGAGAAGGCTACAAATTTTGCGCAATTCTGATGCTCCAAACGCTTAACCAGAATGGCCTAGGGAAAAAATACACATACCGTTGTAATCGGGCGAGTTTCTACTTACAGACGCAACAGGAATTTTTGGGTTTGGTCAATCCGTTCGCGAAATATGGGAGTTTGAAGCTAAGAAATGGTTGAGAAGGCTACAAATTTTGCGCAACGCTGCTGTTCCAAACGCTTAACCAGAATGGCCTAGGGAAAAAATACACATACCTTTGTAATCGGTCGAGTTTCTACTTTCAGACGCAAGAGGAATTTTTGGGTTTGGTGAATACGTTCGCGAGATGTGGGAGTTTGAAGCTAAGAAATGGTAGAGAAGGCAACAAATTTTTCGCAATTCTGCTGCTCCGAACGCTTAACCAGAATGGCCTAGGGAAAAAAATACACATACCGCTGTAATCGGGCGAGTCTCTACTTTCAGATGCAAGAGGAATTTTCGGGTTCGGTCAATCCGTTCGCGGGATATGGAAGCTTGAAGCTAAGAAATGGTTGAGAAGACAACAAATTTTTCGCAATTCTGCTGCTCCAAACGCTTAACCAGAATGGCCTAGGGAAAAAATGAACACGCATTTGCAATCGGGCGAGTTTCTGCTTTCAGACACAGCAGGAATTTTTGTGATTGATCAAACCGTTCGCGAGATATGGGAGTTTGAATCTAAGAAATGGTTGAGAAGACATCAAATTTTTCGCACTTCTCCTGCTCGAAACGCTTAATCAGAATGGCCTAGGGGAAAAACACACATACCTTTGTAATCGGGCGAGTTTCTGCTTTCAGATGCAACAGGAATTTTCGGGTTGGGTGAATCCGTTCGCGAGATATGCGAGTTTAAAGCTAAGAAATGGTTGAGAAGGAAACAAATGTTTCGCACTTCTGCTGCTCCGAACGCTTAACCAGGATGGCCTAGGGAAAAAATACACATACCGTTGTTATCGGGCGAGTTTCTACTGCCAGACGCAACAGGAACTTTTGGGTTTGGTCAATCCGTTCGCGAGATATGGGAGTTTGAAGCTGAGAAATGGTTGAGAAGGCTACAAATTTTGCCCAATTCTGATGCTCCAAACGCTTAACCAGAATGGCCTATGGAAAAAATACACATACCGTTGTAATCGGGCGAGTTTCTACTTACAGACGCAACAGGAATTTTTGGGTTTGGTCAATCCGTTCGCGAAATATGGGAGTTTGAAGCTAAGAAATGGTTGAGAAGGCTACAAATTTTGCGCAACGCTGCTGTTCCAAACGCTTAACCAGAATGGCCTAGGGAAAAAATACACATACCTTTGTAATCGGTCGAGTTTCTACTTTCAGACGCAAGAGGAATTTTTGGGTTTGGTGAATACGTTCGCGAGATGTGGGAGTTTGAAGCTAAGAAATGGTTGAGAAGGCAACAAATTTTTCGCAATTCTGCTGCTCCAAATGCTTAACCAGAACGGCCTAGGGAAGAAAATACACATACCATTGTAGTCGGTCGAGTTTCTACTTTCAGACGCAACAGCAATTTTTCGGTTTCGTCAATCCGTTCGCGAGATATGGGAGTTTGAAGCTAAGAAATGGTTGAGACGGCAACAAACTTTTCGCACTTCTGCTGCTCCAAATGCTTAAGCAGAATGGCCTAGGGAAGAAAATACACATACCGTTGTAATCGGTCGAGTTTCTACTTTCAGACGCAACAGGAATTTTTCGGTTTCGTCAATCCGTTCGCGAGATATGGGAGTTTGAAGCTAAGAAATGGTTGAGAAGGCTACAAATTTTTCGCACTTCTGCTGCTCCGAACGCTTAACCAGGATGGCCTAGGGAAAAAATACACATACCGATGTTATCGGGCGAGTTTCTACTGCCAGACGCAACAGGAACTTTTGGGTTTGGTCAATCCGTTCGCGAGATATGGGAGTTTGAATCTAAGAAATGGTTGAGAAGACAAATAATTTTTCGCAATTCTGCTGCTCCAAACGCTTAACCAGAATGGCCTAGGGAAGAAAATACACATACCGTTGTAATCGGTCGAGTTTCTACTTTCAGACGCAACAGGAATTTTTCGGTTTCGTCAATCCATTCGCGAGATATGGGAGTTTGAAGCTAAGAAATGGTTGAGAGGACAACAAATTTTTCGCAATTCTGCTGTTCCAAACGCTTAACCAGAATGGCCTAGGGAAAAAATACACATACCTTTGTAATCGGTCGAGTTTCTACTTTCAGACGCAACAGGAATTTTTGGGTTTGGTCAATCCGTTCGCGAAATATGGGAGTTTGAAGATAAGAAATGGTTGCGAAGACAACAAATTTTTCGCAATTCTGCTGCTCCAAACGCTTAACCAGAATGGCCTAGGGAAAAAATGCACATGCAGTTGCAATCGGGTGAGTTACTGCTTTCAGACACAGCATGAATTTTTGTGATTGGTCAAACCGTTCGCGAGATATGGGAGTTTGAATCTAAGAAATGGTTGAGAAGACAACAAATTTTTCGCACTTCTCCTGCTCGAAACGCTTAATCAGAATGGCCTAGGGGAAAAACAGACATGCCGTTGTAATCGGGCGAGTTTCTACTTTCAGATGCAATCGGAATTTTTGGGTTTGGTGAATCCGTTCGCGAGATATGGGAGTTTGAAGCTAAGAAATGGTTGAGAAGGCAACAAATTTTGCGCAATTCTGCTGTTCCAAACGCCTAACCAGAATGGCCTAGGGGAAAAAATACACATACCGTTGTAATCGGTCGAGTTTCTACTTTCAGACGCAACAGGAATTTTTGGGTTTGGTCAATCCGTTCGCGAAATATGGGAGTTTGAAGCTAAGAACTAGTTGCGAAGACAACAAATTTTTCGCACTTCTGCTGCTCCGAACGCTTAACCAGGATGGCCTAGGGAAAAAATACACATACCGTTGTTATCGGGCGAGTTTCTACTGCCAGACGCAACAGGAAGTTTTGGGTTTGGGCAGTCCGTTCGCGAGATATGGGAGTTTGAAGCTAAGGAATGGTTGAGAAGACAACTAATTTTTCGCAATTCTGCTGCTCCAAACGCTTAACCAGAACGACCTAGGGAAAAAATACACATACCGTTGTAACCGGGCGGGTTTCTACTTTCAGACGCAACAGGAATTTTTGGGTTTGGTCAATCCGTTCGCGAAATATGGGAGTTTGAAGCTAAGAAATGGATGCGAAGACAACAAATTTTTCGCACTTCTGCTGCTCCGACCGCTTAACCAGAATAGCCTAGGGAAAAAAATACACATACCGTTGTAATCGGGCATGTTTCTACTTTTAGATGCAAGAGGAATTTTTGGGTTTGATCAATCCGTTCGCGAGATATGGGAGTTTGAATCTAAGAAATGGTTGCAAAGACAACAAATTTTTCGCAATTCTGCTGCTCCGGACGCTTAACCAGAATGGCCTAGGAAAAAAATACACATACCGTTGTAATCGGGCGAGTTTCTACTGCCAGACGCAACAGGAATTTTTGGGATTTGTCAAACCGTTCGCGAGATATGGGAGTTTGAATCTAAGAAATGCTTGAGAAGACAACAAATTTTGCGCAATTCTGCTGTCCCAAACGCTTAACCAGAATAGCCTAGGGAAAAAATACACATACCGTTGTAATCGGGCGAGTTTCTACTTTCAGATGCAAGAGGAATTTTTGTGTTTGGTCAATCCGTTCGCGAGATATGGGAGTTTGAAGCTAAGAAATGGTTGAGAAGGCTACAAATTTTGCGCAATTCTGATGCTCCAAACGCTTAACCAGAATGGCCTAGGGAGAAAATACACATACCGTTGTAATCGGGCGAGTTTCTACTTACAGACGCAATAGGAATTTTTGGTTTTGATCAATCCGTTCGCGAGATATGGGAGTTTGAAGCTAAGAAATGGTTGAGAAGGCAACAAATTTTGCGCAACGCTGCTGTTCCAATCGCTTAACCAGAATGGCCTAGGGAAAAAATACACATACCTTTGTAATCGGGCGAGTTTCTATTTTCAGATGCAAGGGGAATTTTTGGGTTTGGTGAATACGTTCGCGAGATGTGGGAGTTTGAAGCTAAGAAATGTTTGAGAAGGCATCAAATTTTTCGCAATTCTGCTGCTCCAAATGCTTAACCAGAATGGCCTAGGGAAGAAAATACACTTACCCTTGTAATCGGTCGAGTTTCTACTTTCAGACGCAACAGGAATTTTTCGGTTTCGTCAATCCGTTCGCGAGATATGGGAGTTTGAAGCTAAGAAATGGTTGAGACGGCAACAAATTTTTCGCACTTCTGCTGCTGCAAATGCTTAACCAGAATGGCCTAGGGAAGAAAATACACATACCGTTGTAATCGGTCGAGTTTCTACTTTCAGACGCAACAGGAATTTTTCGGTTTCGTCAATCCGTTCGCGAGATATGGGAGTTTGAAGGTAAGAAATGGTTGAGAAGGCCACAAATTTTGCGCAATTCTGATGCTCCAAACGCTTAACCAGAATGGCCTAGGGAAAAAATACACATACCGTTGTAATCGGGCGAGTTTCTACTTTCAGATGCAAGAGGAATTTTTGTGTTTGGTCAATCCGTTCGCGAGATATGGGAGTTTGAAGCTAAGAAATGGTTGAGAAGGCTACAAATTTTGCGCAATTCTGATGCTCCAAACGCTTAACCAGAATGGCCTAGGGAAAAAATACACATACCGTTGTAATCGGGCGAGTTTCTACTTACAGACGCAATAGGAATTTTTGGGTTTGGTTAATCCGTTCGCGAGATATGGGTGTTTGAAGCTAAGAAATGGTTGAGAAGGCAACAAACTTTGCACAATTCTGCTGTTCCGAACGCTTAACCAGAATGGCCTAGGGAAAGAAATACACATACCGTTGTTATCGGGCGGGTTTCTACTGCCAGACGCAACAGGAACTTTTGGGTTTGGTCAATCCGTTCGCGAGATATGGAAGCTGGAAGCTAAGAAATGGTTGAGAAGACAACATATTTTTCGCAATTCTGCTGCTCCAAACGCTTAACCAGAATGGCCTAGGGAAAAAATGCACATGCAGTTGCAATCGGGCGAGTTTCTGCTTTCAGACACAGCAGGAATTTTTGTCATTGGTCAAACCGTTCGCGAGATATGGGAGTTTGAATCTAAGAAATGGTTGAGAAGACAACAAATTTTTCGCAATTCTCCTGCTCGAAACGCTTAATCAGAATGGCCTAGGGGAAAAACACACATGCCGTTGTAATCGGGCGAGTTTCTACTTTTAGATGCAAGAGGAATTTTTGGGTTTGGTGAATCCGTTCGCGAGATGTGGGAGTTTGAAGCTGGGATATAGTTGAGAAAGCAACAAATTTTTCGCACTTCTGCTGCTCCAAATGCTTAACCAGAATGGCTTAGGGAAAAAATACACATACCTTTGTAATCGGTCGAGTTTCTACTTTCAGACGCAACAGGAATTTTCGGGTTTGATCAATCCGTTCGCGAGATATGGGAGTTTGAATCTAAGAAATGGTTGCAAAGACAACAAATTTTTCGCACTTCTGCTGCTCCGGACGCTTAACCAGAATGACCTAGGAAAAAAATACACATACCGTTGTAATCGGGCGAGTTTCTGCTTTCAGATGCAACAGGAATTTTCGGGTTGGGTGAAACCGTTCGCGAGATATGCGAGTTTGAAGCTAAGAAATGGTTGAGAAGGAAACAAATTTTTCGCAATTCTGCTGCTCCAAACGCTTAACCAGAATGGCCTAGGGAAAAAATACACATACCGTTGTAATCGGGCGAGTTTCTACTTACAGACGCAATAGGAATTTTTGGGTTTGGTTAATCCGTTCGCGAGATATGGGTGTTTGAAGCTAAGAAATGGTTGAGAAGGCAACAAACTTTGCGCAATTCTGCTGTTCCGAACGCTTAACCAGAATGGCCTAGGGAAAGAAATACACATACCTTTGTAATCGGGCGAGTTTCTATTTTCAGATGCAAGAGGAATTTTTGGGTTTGGTGAATACGTTCGCGAGATGTGGGAGTTTGAAGCTAAGAAATGTTTGAGAAGGCAACAAATTTTTCGCAATTCTGCTGCTCCAAATGCTTAACCAGAATGGCCTAGGGAAGAGAATACACTTACCCTTGTAATCGGTCGAGTTTCTACTTTCAGACGCAACAGGAATTTTTCGGTTTCGTCAATCCGTTCGCGAGATATGGGAGTTTGAAGCTAAGAAATGGTTGAGAAGGCTACAAATTTTGCACAATTCTGATGCTCCAAACGCTTAACCAGAATGGCCTAGGGAAAAAATACACATACCGTTGTAATCGGGCGAGTTTCTACTTACAGACGCAATAGGAATTTTTGGGTTTGGTTAATCCGTTCGCGAGATATGGGTGTTTGAAGCTAAGAAATGGTTGAGAAGGCAACAAACTTTGCGCAATTCTGCTGTTCCGAACGCTTAACCAGAATGGCCTAGGGAAAGAAATACACATACCGTTGTTATCGGGCGAGTTTCTACTGCCAGACGCAACAGGAACTTTTGGGTTTGGTCAATCCGTTCGCGAGATATGGAAGCTGGAAGCTAAGAAATGGTTGAGAAGACAACATATTTTTCGCAATTCTGCTGCTCCAAACGCTTAACCAGAATGGCCTAGGGAAAAAATGCACATGCAGTTGCAATCGGGCGAGTTTCTGCTTTCAGACACAGCAGGAATTTTTGTCATTGGTCAAACCGTTCGCGAGATATGGGAGTTTGAATCTAAGAAATGGTTGAGAAGACAACAAATTTTTCGCATTTCTCCTGCTCGAAACGCTTAATCAGAATGGCCTAGGGGAAAAACACACATGCCGTTGTAATCGGGCGAGTTTCTACTTTTAGATGCAAGAGGAATTTTTGGGTTTGGTGAATCCGTTCGCGAGATGTGGGAGTTTGAAGCTAGGATATAGTTGAGAATGCAACAAATTTTTCGCATTTCTGCTGCTCCAAATGCTTAACCAGAATGGCTTAGGGAAAAAATACACATACCTTTGTAATCGGTCGACTTTCTACATTCAGACGCAACAGGAATTTTCGGGTTTGATCAATCCGTTCGCGAGATATGGGAGTTTGAATCTAAGAAATGGTTGCAAAGACAACAAATTTTTCGCACTTCTGCTGCTCCGGACGCTTAACCAGAATGGCCTAGGAAAAAAATACACATACAGTTGTAATCGGGCGAGTTTTTACTGCCAGACGCAACAGGAATTTTTGGGATTTGTCAAACCGTTCGCGAGTTATGGGAGTTTGAATCTAAGAAATGCTTGAGAAGACAACAAATTTTTTGCAATTCTGCTGTCCCAAACGCTTAACCAGAATAGCCTAGGGAAAAAATACACATACCGTTGTAATCGGGCGAGTTTCTACTTTCAGATGCAAGAGGAATTTTTGTGTTGGGTGAATCCGTTCGCCAGATATGCGAGTTTGAAGCTAAGAAATGGTTGAGAATGCAACAAATTTTTCGCACTTCTGCTGCTCCAAATGCTTAACCAGAATGGCTTAGGGAAAAAATACACATACCTTTGTAATCGGTCGACTTTCTACATTCAGACGCAACAGGAATTTTCGGGTTTGATCAATCCGTTCGCGAGATATGGGAGTTTGAATCTAAGAAATGCTTGAGAAGACA
Organism: Ptiloglossa arizonensis; assembly: GCF_051014685.1. Lineage (NCBI taxonomy): Eukaryota > Metazoa > Arthropoda > Insecta > Hymenoptera > Colletidae > Ptiloglossa > Ptiloglossa arizonensis. The sequence continues at coordinate 277,284 of NW_027478717.1, forward strand.
ACAAATTTTGCGCAATTCTGCTGTCCCAAACGCTTAACCAGAATAGCCTAGGGAAAAAATACACATACCGTTGTAATCGGGCGAGTTTCTACTTTCAGATGCAAGAGGAATTTTTGTGTTTGGTCAATCCGTTCGCGAGATATGGGAGTTTGAAGCTAAGAAATGGTTGAGAAGGCTACAAATTTTGCGCAATTCTGATGCTCCAAACGCTTAACCAGAATGGCCTAGGGAGAAAATACACATACCGTTGTAATCGGGCGAGTTTCTACTTACAGACGCAATAGGAATTTTTGGTTTTGATCAATCCGTTCGCGAGATATGGGAGTTTGAAGCTAAGAAATGGTTGAGAAGGCAACAAATTCTGCGCAACGCTGCTGTTCCAATCGCTTAACCAGAATGGCCTAGGGAAAAAATACACATACCTTTGTAATCGGGCGAGTTTCTATTTTCAGATGCAAGAGGAATTTTTGGGTTTGGTGAATACGTTCGCGAGATGTGGGAGTTTGAAGCTAAGAAATGGTTGAGACGGCAACAAATTTTTCGCACTTCTGCTGCTCCAAATGCTTAACCAGAATGGCCTAGGGAAGAAAATACACATACCGTTGTAATCGGTCGAGTTTCTACTTTCAGACGCAACAGGAATTTTTCGGTTTCGTCAATCCGTTCGCGAGATATGGGAGTTTGAATCTAAGAAATGCTTGAGAAGACAACAAATTTTGCGCAATTCTGCTGTCCCAAACGCTTAACCAGAATAGCCTAGGGAAAAAATACACATACCGTTGTAATCGGGCGAGTTTCTACTTTTAGATGCAAGAGGAATTTTTGGGTTTGGTGAATCCGTTCGCGAGATGTGGGAGTTTGAAGCTAGGATATAGTTGAGAAAGCAACAAATTTTTCGCACTTCTGCTGCTCCAAATGCTTAACCAGAATGGCTTAGGGAAAAAATACATGTACCTTTGTAATCGGTCGAGTTTCTATTTTCAGACGCAACAGGAATTTTCGGGTTTGATCAATCCGTTCGCGAGATATGGGAGTTTGAATCTAAGAAATGGTTGCAAAGACAACAATTTTTTCGCACTTCTGCTGCTCCGGACGCTTAACCAGAATGGCCTAGGAAAAAAATACACATACCGTTGTAATCGGGCGAGTTTCTGCTTTCAGATGCAACAGGAATTTTCGGGTTGGGTGAATCCGTTCGCCAGATATGCGAGTTTGAAGCTAAGAAATGGTTGAGAAGGAAACAAATTTTTCGCACTTCTGCTGCTCCAAACGCTTAACCAGAATGGCCTAGGGAAAAAATACACATACCGTTGTAATCGGGCGAGCTTCTACTTTCAGATGCAGCAGAAATTTTTGGGATTGGTCAAACCGTTCGCGAGATATGGGAGTTTGAAGCTAAGAAATGGTTGAGAAGGAAACAAATTTTTCGCAATTCTGCTGCTCCAAACGCTTAACCAGAATGGCCTAGGGAAAAAATGCACATGCAGTTGCAATCGGGCGAGTTTCTGCTTTCAGACACAGCAGGAATTTTTGTGATAGATCAAAACGTTCGCGAGATATGGGAGTTTGAATCTAAGAAATGGTTGAGAAGACAACAAATTTTTCGCACATCTCCTGCTCAAAACGCTTAATCAGAATGGCCTAGGGGAAAAACACACATGCCGTTGTAATCGGGCGAGTTTCTACTTTTAGATGCAAGAGGAATTTGTGGGTTTGGTGAATCCGTTCGCGAGATGTGGGAGTTTGAAGCTAGGATATAGTTGAGAATGCAACAAATTTTTCGCACTTCTGCTGCTCCAAATGCTTAACCAGAATGGCTTAGGGAAAAAATACACATACCTTTGTAATCGGTCGACTTTCTACATTCAGACGCAACAGGAATTTTCGGGTTTGATCAATCCGTTCGCGAGATATGGGAGTTTGAAGCTAAGAAATGGTTGAGAAGGCTACAAATTTTGCGCAATTCTGATGCTCCAAACGCTTAACCAGAATGGCCTAGGGAGAAAATACACATACCGTTGTAATCGGGCGAGTTTCTACTTACAGACGCAATAGGAATTTTTGGTTTTGATCAATCCGTTCGCGAGATATGGGAGTTTGAAGCTAAGAAATGGTTGAGAAGGCAACAAATTTTGCGCAACGCTGCTGTTCCAATCGCTTAACCAGAATGGCCTAGGGAAAAAATACACATACCTTTGTAATCGGGCGAGTTTCTATTTTCAGATGCAAGGGGAATTTTTGGGTTTGGTGAATACGTTCGCGAGATGTGGGAGTTTGAAGCTAAGAAATGTTTGAGAAGGCATCAAATTTTTCGCAATTCTGCTGCTCCAAATGCTTAACCAGAATGGCCTAGGGAAGAAAATACACTTACCCTTGTAATCGGTCGAGTTTCTACTTTCAGACGCAACAGGAATTTTTCGGTTTCGTCAATCCGTTCGCGAGATATGGGAGTTTGAAGCTAAGAAATGGTTGAGACGGCAACAAATTTTTCGCACTTCTGCTGCTGCAAATGCTTAACCAGAATGGCCTAGGGAAGAAAATACACATACCGTTGTAATCGGTCGAGTTTCTACTTTCAGACGCAACAGGAATTTTTCGGTTTCGTCAATCCGTTCGCGAGATATGGGAGTTTGAAGGTAAGAAATGGTTGAGAAGGCCACAAATTTTGCGCAATTCTGATGCTCCAAACGCTTAACCAGAATGGCCTAGGGAAAAAATACACATACCGTTGTAATCGGGCGAGTTTCTACTTTCAGATGCAAGAGGAATTTTTGTGTTTGGTCAATCCGTTCGCGAGATATGGGAGTTTGAAGCTAAGAAATGGTTGAGAAGGCTACAAATTTTGCGCAATTCTGATGCTCCAAACGCTTAACCAGAATGGCCTAGGGAAAAAATACACATACCGTTGTAATCGGGCGAGTTTCTACTTACAGACGCAATAGGAATTTTTGGGTTTGGTTAATCCGTTCGCGAGATATGGGTGTTTGAAGCTAAGAAATGGTTGAGAAGGCAACAAACTTTGCACAATTCTGCTGTTCCGAACGCTTAACCAGAATGGCCTAGGGAAAGAAATACACATACCGTTGTTATCGGGCGGGTTTCTACTGCCAGACGCAACAGGAACTTTTGGGTTTGGTCAATCCGTTCGCGAGATATGGAAGCTGGAAGCTAAGAAATGGTTGAGAAGACAACATATTTTTCGCAATTCTGCTGCTC